>NC_051180.1:21004390-21304390 GCF_013339695.2 Rhipicephalus sanguineus
ACAAAGCAGTTCGTAAGAAAGCTTTGCCAGGTGTGTCCAGTGCTCTCCGGTTCACTGATACTCAAGGAATTTGAGAGTGACCCAAGTAAAGCAAAACAGTGGTTGCGAACATGTATCCTTTTTTAATAACAATTCTTGGGGTTTAGCTTCCCAAAACCACGATATGATTAGGAGAGACGCCGTAGTGGAGGGCTCCCGAAATTTCGGCCACCTGGGGTTCTTTAACGTGCACCTAAATCTAAGTACTCGGGCCCCAAAAATGTTCGCCTCTATCGAAAATGTGACCGCCGCTGCCAGGATTTGATCCTGCAACCTGCCGGTCAGCAGTCGAGCACCATAAGCACTGTGACGGCTACATTTATCATTTTTATAGGATTAGGAACAACAGAACACAACTACGGATTTTATTCACGCAAGAGACGCCTCATTATTCTTTATAATATCAGAATCCGCAAATCGGTGCTTAAGCCTCATCGCCTTCGTCCACTGCACAGCCGCCAACCAGACAAATGGTGTGGTTACCTTCGCTATCTTCCATCTCTTGTTTCTCAACTCTGTCTTCTCTCTGTTCACGCACACAAAATGAACCACAGACCGTCAGTAAGCACTGGACGACAAGCATGCAAAAGAGACTTCTTGAATACACGGGCTTGTATAATAGAACAGTCCGCGTACCTCATGCACTGTGAACATCGCATTAAGCAAACCTTGCCACTGTCCTCGATTTGTCTCGGAAAAACTGCCGCGGTGGTCTAGTGGTTATGGTGCTCGACTGCTGACCCAAAGGTCGCTGGATCAAGTATCGGTCGCTGCGGCCACTTTTCGATGGAGGCGATCGAAATGCTCGGGGACCGTGTACTTAGACTTAGGCGCACGTTAGATATTCCCGGGTGGTCGAAATTTTCGGAGCCCTCCACTACGGCGTCCCTCATAATCACATCGTGGTTTTGGGACGGAAAACTCCAACAATCATTATTATTATTTTGCCTCAGAAAGACAAGCACTTTCTAACGCGCTGCGACGACTGGATGATCGGCCGCTTTCCGAGCAGGTTCTGCACAACTGTCCCCATTGCTCGTCAGCTAAGAAGGCAGCGAAGGCACTTTTCTGCTTCTTGACTACGCCTAGACTCTGTGAACTCCTTTGACTAGTAATGTAAGACTAGAAAGAATTCACGGCTCATTTTCTTCTTTCCTTTTCTCCTCTCTCATCTTTTTACACCCTCTTCTGAATCCAAGGATAGATAACCGGACGCTTTTCTGGTTAACATCGCTGCCTTCTGCCTTTTTATTTTCTTCACTCCTTGTCTTCATGTATATTTGAGAAAAAAATCCCTCTATACAAACCATAAATTTCAGTTGGGCATGATGTACTGAGGCGTTTCTGGTGCAATTATTGACGCTTCAAGACGTCTAACGTTAATTGCATCAGCTGAGCTCTCAAGAAACAGAATCCGGGTCAAGGATTTATTTGTCTAATTCACTAAGAACAATAACGAACTCCTTTTTTCTGTTCTTGCCTTTTCAGAACCTTAACGTGAACAGGTACCGAAACTGTGGCAACATTGTTGCGTGCCTGAGAAGGCTTTGAAGGAAACTCGAACGCCGTCACAACTCTTCCGTGAGCTTCGAGCGTTCCGTGTAAACAAGTTTCATTGACAGTGTAAACGTGCCCTCTCGAAAACAGAGAAGAGTGCGGGGTGTCAGGAATAGGGCTTCCAATTTCTTTCTAGTCTAGACTGACAAAAGCTTCAAGAAAGGCAAGGATATTGGCGCACTCAATGCCATCTTCTAAAGTGAAACTCAATAATCGCTTAACACACGTGGGTACATTTAGCGCTAGCTTTATACAACCAACAGTTGGTTCGCTTCCCTTCTGTAACTTGTTCGTTTTCCTGTCCCCATAGGACATTGAGCTAGATAAGTGAAGTCAAACCTGAAGTTTCGGTAATGGTAATCCCGTTGACAGCTTACAAACGCTGCGTCGGCTGTCATTATTTGGTTAGAGTCTCGGTGATTACCTGACTGAAATAACTTCACTTTGCAGAGTGCTTTATACACAATGTACATGTACTTTTAGTTGTACAAAACAATCCTTGTTTTCAGTAACGCCGTGTTTGTTGGAACGGATATGAACTGCGTAAGGTTTAAATATTGCTAACAGCGAACCTTATCTTGCAAACGCGCAGCCTTTATTATGTATACATAGAAGAGAGTCATGTTGTTATTTCTGCAAAAGTCCGTATAAAATGCTGTACAGCACGCGTATTTCTGAAATAGCAGATACCAGGTAATCGTGATGTTGCATATGTTATCGCGTTACAAAGAAGGTGATAAGCGCGATTATACATAAAGTTGCAAGGTAAAAAATGCCTACGTACCTGGTAAGATTACCCCTTGAAGAAACGAGATGAGGGCGTCTCGGCATGGGCTGGTGTTGCGCATGGTACATGGCTAATTCGCTCAATACGACCCCAATCATGAAGGCTCTTAAATATCCCCCATCTCCCAGGTGCCCTTCCTCTTCGTTTTTTTTTTCTTTTCTGACAGTCTCATCAATATCTGCTGTATTGCAAGAATGGTATTATAAAAGGCGCACGGCAGAAGCACACAGCACTTAAGAGCGAGTAGCTTGAGAATCCGGCCTGAAAACGAGAAAGAATGCACGTTTAAATACAATGGCCAACAAGAATGAACTATGGTTGCGTTCGCTATACTGGGGCAGAAACCAAACCAATGAAAAGATGGAGAAAAAGAGTTCGACAATAAATAAATAAATAAATAAATAAATAAATAAATAAATAAATAAATAAATAAATAAATAAATAAATAAATAAATAAATAATGTGGTTTTACGTGCAATAAGACTGCGAAACACGCCGTAGTTGGGTACTACGGATTAATTTAGACTACCTGGGGTTCCGTAACGTGCACCGAAATCTAAGCTCACGGGCATTCTTTGTATTTCGCCCTCATCGAAATGCAAGCGCACTGGCTGGGAATCAGACCAGCACCCTCCAGCTTGGCACCGTGACACCTTACGTGCTAAGCTACGACGGAGGGTAATAAATAAAAGATGATCTTCTTGCGCAGATGTGGAACACACCATGTGGCTGTCATCGAAGCTGACCTTTGGAAACACATTTTGGGCGACCTCGCTCTCAACAGAAAGTAATTTGCACAGGTTGCGGCGTATATACAGCCAGAAAGGGCAGCGCTTAATTGAGACACTTAAGGTGAGACATGAAAATGTACGCCATAGTGATGTGAAGGCTAAGCTGTGCTTCAACAATCGGCATTGGCAGTTTTTACTCGTGAAAACGGGTGTGTGCACATGAATATTAAAGTAGACACAAGCTGTACTGCAGTTGCGATGAGCTGCTCCTCTGTCTAAACACCACGGATCTTCCTTACGTATTATGTCATATTTGCGACACAACTTTTGGCATCTAAAGAGTACTCTACAGAGGTGCGAAGTAAATTTTGTCATAAAGTTTCAGATATAAGCGTACACATAAGATTGCGGAATTTACATCTAACAGTTTGTACATGTACATTGCCCATGTAGCTGTAACTATGCTCCTGTTGTTAGTTTCTCATCAAATATATTATCCTCAATCCTGTCTTTACAAATTGTGCGTGCAATAGAGGTAGACAGTATAACACATGACACAACAGAATTAATTTGGGGCATATATCTGAAATGATGCGTACGCTTATTTCTTTCCATGTCTATGCATGCTCTGTGCACTTCCGCATTTCAATATAACCGCAATATAGTGTCTTCTCGAAGGCAGGTACGCGACCCTTCATTTATATACCGGGTGTTCAAAGTTAAGCTTTATGGTTTTCTTGCCCCGCCACGGTGGTCTAGTGGTTATGGCGCTCGACTGTGGACCCGAAGGTCGCGGGATCGAATCCCGGCCGCGGCGGCTGCATTTTCGATGGAGGCGAAAATGTGTGAGGCCCGTGTACTTAGATTTAGGTGCACGTTAAAGAACCCCAGGTGGCCGAAATTTCCGGAGCCCTCCACTACGGCGTCTCTCATAATCATATCGTGGTTTTGGGACGTTAAACCCTAGATATTATTATTATTATGATGGTTTTCTTAAAATTCAGCCCTGGGAAGAAAGTGGAAACCACCATTGCAGATAAGTTATGTATCCAGGGAGACAAAAAGTGAGAAAATAATTATCGCTGCCAGCCGTCAAATTAACTATGACTGAATAATGAGCTTTTTAACGAGTGCAGCAAGCGGGCATGTTTGTATTTAAAAGTTGGAGGCCGTCGCGTTTCTGCACAGTTCCACTTCGCAGAATTTTTGTAGCATGTATGTGCCCCGAAATATCCCGCTGCAAAGTTTAATTGCGGTTTGCGTGATTGCGCATGCAAGACGGTGAGGGTCGGCGTAATGTTCCTCCCTGATGTGACGAGCAGTCAATGCTTGCTATCGCCAGCCGGTAGCAAAAGGGTAGCCGTTATCATCGCGTTGTCAGATTAAACGCCGCACGCAACTGCCGCGGCGCATCGGGGAGGAGCTTTGTGCCAATTCTCACTGTCTTGCATGCGTAATCATGCAAACTGCAATTAAACTTTGCAGCGGGATATCTCGGGGCACAGACATACTAGAAGAATTCTTCCAAGTAGAACTGTGTGGAAATGCGACTGCATCCAACTTTTCAATACAAACATGCCCGCTTGGTGCACTCATTAAAAAGTTCATTATTCAATTTTAGTCAATTCGGCGGCTGATAGCGATAACTATTGACTTACTTTGTGTTCCCCTGGATACATAACTTGTCCGCAAAGGTGGTTTTCACGTTCTTCCTAGTGCTTAATTTTAAGAAAACTATAAAGCTTAATTTTCAACACCCTGTGTAATAATAAAATAGCGAACAAAGAAAGAAAGAGAGGGAGAGAGAGGGTGGAGGGAGAGATAGCGAGGTTGTGATTGAACTAGGTAAACCAGGCAAACACTGCCCTTTCTTTTTACCCCTTGTGTCTTCGTGTTCTCATTTTCATCTCGAAGTGAGCCCGGTCACGTTCCATCGCACAATTGGCGCACCTCAAGGAGCGTCACGTACGTCCAGTGTCCTTGCGACCAGTGGCGCACACGTAAAGCCATCGAGGATCCAGGCTGACTGTGCGTCAGTAGTTCTGCGAACGAGACAGGTATAAGGTGCTTCGCCTTCTCGCGTGTGTGCGAACGTTTGTAGAACTGAATCTGGCTGAGCAAGTATTACTGGCTAGCTCGTCAATGCTACTTCTGGCAACATTTGCTGCAGGTTATCGAGTTTGTTGAAGCCGGAAACAACTTCAGTGCTTGCGACTTTCTTTGAATGACTTGCGCCGAATGACTTTTTTCCTCGATTCATTAATTGATAAATAATCTCTCTTCAGGTTACTGATGAAACTTGCATTTTCCTCCAGGCTTTCTGAATTTGTTTATTCGCATTAAAAATGTGAAATCGCACACAACAACATAAAAAAACGACTGTTGTGAGCTTCCGGTTAGTATAGGCAGCGTATACAGCAGAGCGTGGCACAAAAAGTGATACATCGTAAATCTGATGCTAATGTTTTATGCCTTACTTGTGAAGAATTGACATTTAATTGAAGCAAGTACGCAGTAAGCAGGCTTCACAAGTTCCAGTAGATTTGGTTCGTTGCCTAGTGTATCAGACAAAATATTCGCGCTACATATAGCTCCAAATAAGCATTAAATATTCGCAAAATAATTTGGCCAATTACGCAGAAGTTATCGGATATGTTATGGTGCATTGATTTCATGACTAATTGACCCAAAATTCTTGCATAACTGTGCTACAGCAAACAACGTAAAATATGAAACGAGTAAAATAATGCCCGTGAGTAATGAGTAGAATGATAATAAAGTTATTAAAGATTGAATGATTACAGAAATCTGTTATTGAGAACAGTCCTAGCAACTGAGCAGTGCCTTTTCACACTATTGTTTGGAGGCATGTGCTCTATAAGTCATTACAGTGCAGCTGCAATCTACAAACACAGGCTGTGCTACAACTAGCCCGGCCAAATGATATCTATCGTGTCAATTTCTGCTAAATAGTTTAGTAGTGTTCTAAGATTTAAAAGAGGAATGTGGTCTAAGAAGAATGCTGGATGCAGAGATATTATGAAGCTATATATGAAAAAGGAAACAACTATTTTTTTTCTCTTCAAATCTTCTTCTCGACATTGGACAAGAACAGGACAAGTTGTAAGTCTATTTTCCCGCCCACCGCACTACCGCACTTCGCAGGGTCAGTTCCGGTTAGACGACAAGGCTGAGTTCTGTAGATGTGGCTCACTGTTAACCTAGAAATGAGTATTTCATGGTGCGTCGTTCTGTTCTCGCGCATCGAGTTCCCTGATGTCACTTTTACTATAAAAAATATGATACCTGATTATCCCAGTGCATTCGCGAATATTTCCTTAACTTATGCACAAAACGTATTCATCGCTAAATAATCTGCACCCGCTTTATCTTGAAAGCAGGAGCACCGTAAGATTCAAGGCTTGATATCTAAGGTGCACGACGGTGTGTGACTACGGCATTTTGCGGCTGCAGCTAGACGAA
Source organism: Rhipicephalus sanguineus (assembly GCF_013339695.2). Lineage (NCBI taxonomy): Eukaryota > Metazoa > Arthropoda > Arachnida > Ixodida > Ixodidae > Rhipicephalus > Rhipicephalus sanguineus. The sequence continues at coordinate 21,010,988 of NC_051180.1, forward strand.
GGGATCCCTGTTCACGGATGCATTTTGCAATAAGTGCTCGGAGTAGAAATCCTGGCATGTGCGGTGTCGTCATATTAGGCCCAAAGCCATTTACAACGACTTCTTTCATAGCTGTGTAATGCTTCATGATGTTCAACCGTTTCAGCTGATCGATACTTCGGCAGTGGCAGATGATCAGTACAGAAGCCAGCCGAACATCTCTTGGTATATCATTAAAAGTTTATATCTCATCTACCAGTGCAATTAAACGTAGGACGTGGAGGCTTTCAAACGAGCATGGTGACGGAAAACAAAATACATAAATTTGATGTATGTCATATGTCCATTGACCCAATGTAATGTTTCGTGCGGCAGTTGTATGCCCTAATGATGTGTACTGTCTGCTCGCCTCACAATGAGCAATGCGTCCATTGTCCATTTAACCGCTGTCTGATGAAATTAGATCCACAAGACTGGAGGGACCTTTGCGCCACGTTGAATGTTCAAAAACTCTCAAATATAACATTGTATATCAAAAAAGCGTTACGCATGCTAGCCCAATAGTTGTAATCAATCATTCGCTCTCATTACGCGATGGTCTATACCCATGAAACAAACTGCTGAAGAATACAGCAGACATCTTTTGGATCTGGACGTCCCGGGCAACACAACGTAACTTCTATTTACAAGCTCCGCAAACCTCTCTACACGCCATGGATCTCCCTTTAAAGTTGCAGCGGCTTTATCTGATCTACTTACAGAAAGACTTCTCTAGGCTTCGGGGATGTCAAATATCCGAACATGTCTAGTCAAGCATGATAGCGGTACTTGAAACACAACAAAAATGAGTGTGTGAATTATGGAAATAGTATGTTTCAGTAGAAACACTACGTTACGAATATACAGGACGTTATGAATACTAAGACTTCTCATCGTGTACAGCTTCGATCCGTATTATAATAGTCAAGAAGTAACTTACAGGGTTTACCAGCAGAAACAATACAGCACGTACGGCAACCAAAAATAGCTTATGGCGGGGGCTTTGTCCTACCCTCCCTCGTTTCTTCCCGCGGCGTCCACCCCCCACTGCGCATGCGCTTCTCCTCCCCCTCTCTCGCCTCTCCTACTCTCCCCCCTCTCTCTCCTCTAAGAATCCTCTACTCTACGGAGCGGCACGCACGACAAGTGGTGCGACAGCTGCATTCTCCGCTGGGAGCGCCACGATAGTTCCGCGGTATAAAATGACGGAGCGCGCGCGCCTCATTCTCTCCTGCGCAACGCCGCGATGAGCGCCAGCGTCAACGCCACCGCCAGTGTCAGAGTAAGCGCCCGCAAAAGCGCAAGTGTCAACGCCAGTGTCAACGTCAGCGCTGACCCTGGCGCTGACACTGACTCCCCGCTGCTTCGCATCCACACATGGTTCCCTTTAGCGGGGGATGGTGTAATTTTTCCGAGCGCCTGGAAGAGAACACTTGGCAAGTACGGTCCACGGCTTCTGATGCGCACACCCAGACAACAGAAAACGAAATAACTCTCCTGTGCATGCGTCGCAAAATAAGAACTTCGTCCGTCGACAAACCTGACGTTGACTTATGTGCTTTTCTTGCAGGAGTAGGCCAGTTGCAGCGTGGCCGAGTGTAGTGAAGAGTGGAACCATTGCTTGGAGACAAAAGGAACAGGGAAGGAGGAAGAGGAGAAAGAAGATCGAGAATAGAACAGCCGACCCGCAGCAAGGGTACTGCCTCTGTGTCGTTCCTTTAAAGTGGCTATGCTTGCAGTATCTCTTTTAAATGCGAATGCATTTCTTAGTCGGGCTATGTGAGGCATCCGGCGTTGTCCGCGCGCCGGCAGGTGTTATCTCTCCGCTCTCACTCCCTCTCCCATAGCAACAGCTGCGGGCGTGCGCGCTTATCCTCGCCCCTAGCAACCGGAGCATGTGGTGCGAGAGAGTGTAGGAGAGGGTAGGTGCAGTGCTTCGCCGCTCCTTCTCTCGCCGTTCGCTCTCTCTCCTCCCTGCGCCCCGCCTCAATGCAGTGCGTTTGAAGCGCGTTTGTGCTGCCTTGGCACAGCCTGAAAACAGCGCGTTCTAAACGCGTTTGTGCTGCATTGAAGGCGGTGGCAACATCGCTGAGGTGATTACGAACGCACGTAGGCAGCGTTCGTTGAAAGAGGCGCCCTAAAGGGAGACACTTGAGCGCGTCGATGTGTCCAGCTTTACGCCATTAAAGTTACTACGCCATGTACTCTCGGCGCAAGAAATGCATTCGCATTTCCTCACAGTTTCCTTCGGGGAGGTGGGGGCATTTTTTTCTATCTCTTTTTTGTATGTGTTTTTTTGTATCTCTTTCTCTCTCTGTCTATTTCTTTCTCTGTCTTTCTATCTTCTTATTTCTTTTTCCTTTTCGCTCTCTCTCTGGACTCGTTCTCTCGTTTTCTATCTCTCTCTCTCTTTCTTCTCTTTCTTTCTCTCTCTATTTGTTGCTCTGTCTTTCCATGCTTTACTCTATTTTTTCATTTTCTTTCTCTTTATGTTTCCCTTTCCCTCTTTCTTTTCTTTCTTTCCTCTCTTTCGTCTCTCTCTGCACTTGTCCTTTAGCCTTCTGTCTTCATGCCGGACAAATCAGCACACGTGTTTTGAAGGTGAAGAAGAGGACCACGATGAAGAGGAGGACGAAGTGAGCGCGCGCCGGTTGATGATGATGATAGTCTTTGGATTCAGCAGACACATCACGCCCGGCTTAAACAGTTCCGCTGTTAAAATAGGCTTCCGTGATCAGTAATAGTTTCAGGAGGACAGGTGTTCGTGCATTACAAGAATGGTGCTTTCTTTTCGGCAAAAAATACTAACTTCGGTCTCTAAACAAGTATCGTATGCAGAGTGCGTTCCTGTAAGACGAATACAGAATGCTACCACAGGGGGTAAGCAGAACTCACACACCACGTGGCAGTGGGATCTACCATCAGTCAGTAATAACCTCGCAATCCTTTCTTCGTTTTTTACTTAGAGCAACTGATGTATTTTGCGCATTCCTTTGTTTCTTTTAACAAATCTGCTTTTCTAAATGATGGTGTCTGCGAGAATTACGGCTACGCTGTTCGAAAACACAGTTTTAAGAAAAAAGACCGTACTCGCAGGAAATGTTATCTTCCATCTTCATTACGTAGTCTTAAAGAAAACCATCTATAATGACAATGAATCTTCAGGGTGGGGCGGTACCAGTTTGCCAGTTTTTTTGCGGCAATCCGCCTGCAATCTTTACAACTAAAGAGCAAGGAAAAGCCCAACTAGTGACCTATTACTCCGAGGGATACAAAGAAGGTGCTCGTCAGATGTGTTCGGGCACGTCGTAATCACGGAAAAGGGCCTTCGCCCGGCCGCAGCATCGAGCGGCTCAGAGCGCACGGAGCCGCAGTAATAACGACTGAAGCCCTACGAGTGGGCAGCGGCTTTTCCATCACCGGTGAAACAAGGCGTGATGCGATCCGCCAGTGGACCAAACTCTGCGATGCTCGTGCCATAACGGTGACGAGTAGGATCGTTGAAGTTGTTTGTGTTGTTCACAGAGAAAGAGGCTTTGGGATCATTCGTTAGTGCGGATAGTCGTTGCCGTAAAACGCAGGATGCTTAGGCGTGCTCACTTAGTGGGGAAGGGCTTGCGGCAGGGAGTCTCCATAACGCATGGGAGAGCTAGAACTTCTGGTTGCAACTGAATACAATAACTGGGTGGTACATATTCAAATACAGAAAGAAGAGGGGATGTATGGTGGTACGTTATGGACAGCGTGTGTTTTTTTTTCAAGTATGTAATGAGTTCTGCGCAATGTACGCTTTGTATTGTAGGCACGAAGATTTGTTATTTAAAAGAACACTCAGCGGAGATATTGAAGTGAGGTTGCTTACGAGCTGAAGTAAAAATGAGAAAAGTAGCTATTTTTTCACGAGAGAAGACAGGCGAGTCATCGAAAGTTTTGTCATAATGAACGAAATTGATGTATCCCACACTGTAAACCACTTTACACCCGTATGGGTGTAACTTGGTGTCTATAACTCACACCCCTACACCCCAAAAAATAGGTGTACCAAGCAGGATTACACCTATACAATGGGTGTAATTTCAAACTTTCACCCAATGGGTGTGGTTGGGTGTAAAAGCATATTACACCCAAATGAAAAAAAGGGTGTAGGGTGTAAAAGCACATTACACCCAAACGAGGAAAAGGGCGTTAGGGTGTTTATGCAGAATTACACCCAAACACCCAGGCAAAAATTTCCATAAATGGAGTGGTTCTCCCCTCCCAGTTGGCTCCCATTGAAACGCTAGAAAGCTTACCCTTTAGCCAGTCCTTTCAAGGGCGCATGACCTATTATAGTGGCTCCCGCCACAGAAGGAAAATGCTGGCAGCAGCACTGATTTTATGGTGCATATGAAGCACGGCATATATGGCCCTTACGTATACAGTGCAATCGTGACTGAATACAAAGTCATTACCTAAAATGTGTTGACACACTTTGCAAGATGTTCACACGGTTATCCAATAGTACAAAATAAAGTCAAGCTTTTATAAACACAAAGCTCGTACATCCGAGACAAATTCTATGGTATTCAATGACCTTTCTCGAGTGTGCAGAGCGGCATCGCGTATGCCGCCAAACAAGGAGCACAAATGACATGGAGCACAAATGACCAAGGCGTTTGTGTCAAAATATGAAGCAAGGGCGTTATTTCCACTTCATAATGAGGAATTCAATTTAACATGCTTCATTGTAACACAGGCGTATAGTGCAGTATGGGTCTTAGAACAAGCTACACCCGTGCGAGTGGCGTGTAATAGATGAAACTGCCCTCGAAAAGGTAGCAGTTACAGGGGGAAGCACAAATGAACCTTCTTCCCTGTCAGCCCCCTTGGGGCACTACAGACACCTGGTCCCTTTGGGCGCTCCCCAGAATGAATTTTCCCGCTGTAGTTGCCCTTCCCAAGAAGGGAAATATTGGTGCCACTTCTTATACCTGCACTTATGCAGTTGATAAAATAAGGTGCCATCGTCTTAAATGGGCTGCATAACATCAGTGTATGTGTTTGAAATCAACTGGAACACACAAGGTACGGTCTGGTCGTTCTCCTGTTAAAGAGATGGTTCAGAAATGTGCAATTCCTTGATGAGAAAGTGGACTGATAAAGTTTCAAAATTCCAGCAGTGCCCACACCATTGTGCCTGTTGTCAACTTTCTTAGTAGCGTAAACACTGCCATCACACAGCTGCAGCTGATACACGAGCAGGGTATCAATGCTCCGTGACAACTCACGCAACATTTTAAGGACTCAGAATGTCGTTTTCCACAGCAGGCCTCCATATTATCTCTTTTCTGGGAAAGTACATGAGTGAAGTAGAAAACTGTGCACATTGCTGGAATTATGAAATATTTCCCACTTTCTCAAAAGCAATGAATTGTGGCTCCAACACAAAAAAGTGAGCAATCGGGCCATGACGCGCACGTTGCAGCGCATGCTGAATGCGGTAATATGCAGGAAATGCATGGGAATAGAGATGTTATGACCACGACAGCCCTGCAGAAGCATTACCTACATAACAACAGTTCAATCAAATTTTACACGGGCATGTTCAGATAAATTTAAAGATTATCCCTTTCCAAGCAAAGACAACAGAATCATTGGTAATTGAATAAAACGAGTATTTATTTCCTGTAAAAATATTGACAAAACTTATAGCTTGTCATATAGCTAAAAAATAAATTTTAAAACAATATTCGATGCAATGATTTCACTGACCAAGTACTGGCAGTTTTGTTAAGCAAAAGTTTCAATAGCAAAAGATCTCAATTATTAAAACTGCAAAAAAGTCACAAACTCCTTTGAATATAAAAACTAAGCCAATAACCACAAAGTGGAATGACCTGTGAGAACATGTTGAAATCGGCAGAGACAATATGGCTTGTATTAAAATGAGCAAGAAATTGAAATGAAATACTAGTACCGCCATAGTATTCGTTTCTGTATAATGTAAAACAAATAACTACTCGTTACCATATGAAAATATAACTTTATGGCTTAAGCTCGAGTTAATCACAGGTGGCGACATACTTTAAGTAGAAGCTAAGGCCTATTTTCTAGGCTTTCTTGAAAATGTTCAGGAGCTTTACTACTTCTGTCCTCGGAGTCATTACCCACTGGCCAAGAAGGAGCCATTCAACAGCGACGAGAACGTTGAACGCCTTGTGATGGCAGTCGATATTTAACATCCAATGTGCTGCCATGAGTGCAGCTACTCATTCTTCGGCATTAGACCCACTGAAGAGCAGTTCTTTGTCCACATAGAGGAAAAGCTTGCTTGCATAGGGAAGATCGGGGCCATCGTACACAATGCAAGGTGTTATTGGAACGCTCGCTCCCTGCATGATAAAAAATAAAAAGATCATTGTCTGGAAAGCGCTACGCAGACTTCAATTATTTGTTTCAGTAAATAACAGTTTCTCTACCGTGTGCTATCGTGAGTAATATGAGCTCGAACATGAGAGCACGTGGAAAATAGCCTTAAAACTGAGATAGGGTGATACGTGGATGGCGCTGCCGAAAGTGGAGGGGAGAGGGGGGGCGCTGTTCCGCTGACTGTTGGTACTCCCGCCTCGCTAGCGTTGCTGCGATATGTCGGCTGATTGCGTGCCAATGACCGCTAGCAATGATAACAAAATAAATAAATGAGGCGCAGCAAAATCCTCAGCTGACACCACCGAGATACCGATGCGCAAGCATGGCCTGCGCATCGTGGCAGGCTACGTCACAGCCGATATCTCAGCAGCTACCTAGTCTGATGTGGCTGTTCGCGTTGATGGGAATTCATATCACCGCTAGCGGCCACTGACACTCTCTAAGATGCTGTTTCGCATCAACAATATCGAAGCGGGAGGGTCAACAGCTAGTGGTAGCGCGGCGCCCTTTCCGCTTTGTTTCCGACAGCCGCCGCTGCGAATCAGCCGACGTAAGGTTCAAGGCTGTTCGCCACGCGCTCGCGTGTTCGAGCTCATATTGTTCACGATAGTACCATCCAAAAATGAAGCTCATAACATGGCCCATATGGAACTGGAGAGAATTAACAGCTTTTCTACGTGCAATTAGCTTGTTTGGGAAAGAGAAAGTACTATTTGACAAATATCATCCGCATTTTTAAAGAAAAAGGAGCATTCTTTAGTGGCATGAAGGATTCCTGCACAGCGATAAAAAGCATATCAAACAAAACTCTGCACAAGGACTTCTGTTCAAGGCTGCAAGTTGCAGCCTTGAATGTCTTATAAATCTTATAATCAAATGTCTTATAAATCATTAGGCTTGTCTTCTACCAAATAATATCATTGGAGGTGGTCGTACAAACTGTGTTCTTTAATGTTTGTTCACGTAAAAGTATTTAGCGAAGTTACAACGCCAAAGCGAGGCGAGGCGAGGCGCATATAACTCTTAATAACCACAACAACGTAATGAAAGCTAGACATAATGGAAACAAATAGAATAAAATAAATTGTGCTCGAACGCGGGCACTCAGGCGTACGCACGAAGGGGAGGGGGGTGCACCCCCCTACTCAATTCAGACAGAGGGGGGGGGGGGCGCAAAGTCTGCCCCATACTCTGACTTTTTAGTAAGGTGGGGGGAGGGGGGCAGCGATTAACCTTCCTACTTCCCTCCACCCTGATGGGGAACCCTGCGCACGTCTAAGTGCACACTGATGCTCGAACTAGCGCTTGCACAGTTTCAGGTAGTTAAGGCGATTCGGCCACACACAGACATGAAAAATTCATTCGAACACAAGTCAAGTTTAACGAACGGCTCCCCGTGCACGGGTGCCAGCATTATCAGGAAACCTATGTTACGGATGAATTAAAACGTCGGTACGAATTTAACGAAACGGAATGTATTAGCACTAAGGCGAGCTTCGCGCGGCGTACCTAAAACGAAGCAACATTCTGCGTTAAAATGACCCACACGCAACAACCCGAGCATCACGGTAGTTTTAGCCCACAAAACGAACACCGACGGAAAAGAACAAAGCGGACACTACGTCGTTGTTTTCTGTCCTGTTTTCTTTTTTTTTCTTGTGCCAAAAAATGCACTTGAATTACCAACAGGCCGAAGCACGCGCGCCTTAAACACGCTTGACGCTTAGTGGTAACAGGCGCCGTCACAACCCAACTATTCTTAAATCAAAATAGTGGTTCATCGAGAGCGGGGCCCCCTTCCAACACAACCGCCGACAGGAGGGCACCGCCACAACTGCGTTCAAATCCCCCTCCGAATCACAGCCGCGCATGCGCACACTGCTTTCAACACCAAACAAAGCAAAGCTTGCCCGCGCCTAATGTCACACAACTTTGCCTTCATCCCGATGAAACAATACACTCACATATGCTCGCTACGTTAACAAATGCTCACCGATCGTCAACCAGTTAAGAAAAGCTTAGTTAACGGCATTAGATCGCGCTCTCGGAGTTAACAAAGCGCCGGCCGTAGCAACGTGATAGTGGTACATACCGTTTCAGTTCGAGTGCTCCACGATATGAAGCTGCAGGTCTCCCTTTGAGTATAGTGCATCTTCGTAATAAGCAGCACTGGCAGAAGGTAAATGACGAGCACACAGCGCAGGCACACTTCAAACAACCGAAACACCGACTGCAAAACTCGACCGATCGGGAGGCGATGCACAACATGCACAACACACGCAGAAAACGATGGAGTCCGGTGGCGTGTCTGAGCGCGTTGCTTAAGTCACGTGGTGATAGAGCTGTTCCGCGCGCTGCGCACGCGCGGCGGCTGCGCCGGAAGAGGAGGTGGCGCCCCGGCCGTTGTTGGGTCGCTTGAGCGCAGCTTTCTTTCTGCGGCAGTGTTATGTTTTGTTATGCTTTACACAGTGTATTCGAATCGCAGTAAGCATTGCGACGACACAGTAAGTGCTGCTTGACTACAAGCAGGGCTTAAAGTCTCCCTTCACTAGAGGGGAGGCCCTCACAAAGCGGCAATATATATGTATATATATAATCTCAAAGAAAAGATCGCCTAGCAGAGATCTTTTCGCCGCTAAACTGGTGCTGCTGTGGTCTCAGCGGCTCTGCTACGCGCAGATCGTGGCTTGTTGGAACGCGGTGCGAGCTGTCATAGCGAAGAATAAACGCAGGATTTCTCGATATATCGGTCAAGATCCACTTTCGCGGTCGTATTATCCAGTTTTGGCAAAACTGTGACGGTATTAAACTCATGAAAATGCATTATTTTCAAGGGATGTTGGCAGGAAATAAAAACGAAAACGTATTAGGCTAAAAAACCTATTATGCAGAATCGTGTCAACGACATTTCACTGTATATGTATGCAATAGATTAAGCGTTAGGAGAGGTGTTTGCGATGATCACAGAGCAGTGAAGCCAACTGTCTCTAAACTGAACAAATGCTTATGAATGCTAAACAAATACATATATTATTCCGAATGTATTTCGGGCATTCATTCAACGTGTCAATCCAATCAAGCAATAAATGAAATTATTTTGGAAATGATTTCTAAAAAATAAATCTGGATGTAAAGGCTTAAATATATGTGAGCTCAAAATAAGTAAGATCAGTTGAGTCACTGCATTCAGAACCTCAGGCACGACAATACTATATTTTATTTTCACTACCACTTGCCTAATAAAGTAGGCAAAATACATGCGTCTTTGCAATTACAGCAGACTTGTGATGCACAACTAAAAGAATGAAAATTGAGTGACAAGCTTAGCAGACCAAGGTGAACCATTACTGATTCACGAGCAGGTAGCTTCACACTCAGGTGCCTCGTGAAACAGTATCCTGTGCCAAGACGCTCTGTCGAACAGGGTGGTGACCCGTGGTTTCAGGAGGCGTTGCCCGTGGTGTTCAATGTCTCAGTTAATTGCATTCAGCAGTACAACGATACCTGTTTACACCTATGGGTCAATTCACTGCGTGAATTGACCCATAGGTGTAAAATCCAAAGAACACCCATGGGTGTTTAACAGAACATACACCCATTGTACACCCAAAAACGAAAAAAGGGTGTGCGAAGGGTGTGCAAGGAAGACATTACACCCTTTCGGATAATATTGACAGAAAAAATGGGTGTACGATAGGTGTTTTATCGCAAATACACCTATAAGGGTGTGAAACGGTTTGCAGTGCATGCAAATAAGGAAGTCTGAATACACGGATATTTTCTTAGTGCTTGCTGAAACTGTCCTTTCACCTTTTTCTCAGTTTCGCACAGCTCTACGAGGGTTGCTGAATTCACTCTCTGTTCTCGCGCAGATAACCAGGCTGCTTTTCATATCGTCATCATCGCTTCAGCCAACATGCTGACTGATTTCCACTTCTTCTGCCGTTGTATCCTTGCAGCTATACAATAGCACACACCGATTATGGCGGACTGAATAGAGTTGTTTGGGTACCTAGTGAAAAGTCACAGTTTCGCCTCATGGGCGAAGGAATGAATGCGATAGGAACAAATTGGAACGTCACACGAAGAACGGCAAGCAGCTAGAAACTTTCAACACGCTGCTGATGCTCAAAGGACGCACTGAAAGAACACGCATAGGTCGAGCGCAAACTAACGACTATCACAGCTCGACGCTTGCAGTGCTCAAACACAAAGAAGGGCGCACGAAAAGAACGCACAGGTACACACGGGACGAGTGGGTACTATACTCGGCGACAAATTTTCTTGACAGCACCGTGGAAGCTACAGAACCGAAGCGCATGCCTGCTACCGCGCCACAATATAGTTAAGTTTACTGATACTTTTCTCATTTGCGTTGCTGAAATAAATGCAGCCTTATTTATTATGACTCAAACAGTTGTGGGAAGTCATGGTAAAATACAGGTATTGTTCACTTTGCAAGAATGCCTTTCTTTTTTTTTTTACATTTCTTAGCACCACCTTTTCAGCACGCCCGTTTTCCAATGTAAATATGGCGTCCATGACGTAGTGGGTCAGTGTGCGGTCACAAATGCGCGGTTTAGTTCTCCAAAAAAAAATATACTCGTAATATGGCACTAGAATATATACTGAACAATCGAAATGTTTCTCCCATTCACATTTTTCGTGTATATAGTTTTCTAAACGCGTTAACGACGCGAGGGAGCAAAATCGAAATCAGCCGCAAGCTACCTTATTACTTGCGGAGCAGCACGAATATACAGATGTCCCGCCTCTGTAGCCTTCGATCCACTGTCAAAATAAGTTGTCGCCGAGTATATAGAAATTGTCACAGTTGTTAATTTGTGTTAGAGCAGCGTGCTGCAAGTGTCAACTACGCACAGACAACTAGCCCCTACTCTAGCTCTTCTAGTTAGCAGCTCACTCCTTTCGAAAACGCGGCCACTGCAGCGAGCGAAGTGATCTCCTCCTGACGAGATAAGCGCGTGAACACGGGCGACCACGCCCTGTAGGGCAACGTAAAGGTCGGACGCGCGCAACGTTACTAGAAACGCTGGACGCGCGCATCTCAACTCCTGCGAAACACGAGCGGGGTGACGACCTTTCATGATCATGATATGTGTGGCCAAGTACCATTTGTACAGGGTCGACTCGCTATTGGTGTCCCAGACTAATAAACATAAATAATACATACACATATGGCCAGGACGCCCATAACTCCAGCACTGGCGTGTCTCTCGTGTCCTTCCACCACGTCTAGTTTCGACAACACCCGGCGTATCTGCCATAGTAGCTACCGCGGCGTCTAAAGCGCGCCCTTCGCGCCATCTTGCAGGTGCCTGAAAATGCTGAAGCAACTCCGAGACCTATGTACCACCAGCGGTAAATGCATGGCGTATATAAACAGCTCGCCGTTACTATGCTGGAGGGCGTAGGCGCGTGGCAGAATTGTCTAACGCGGCGCGCTGCGCAGCTAGGGGTGACAGGTTCGAATCCCGGTCGCGAGCTTCAAAAATTCTTCGCCTCACTTGTTTGTCTTTCTTCATACATATATATATATATATATATATATATATCGCCGAAATATGACAGTTCAAAGGAAAAAAGAATATACTCCGCCAAACTATAGCACGAGCCTACACAGCTAGAATTTTTCTCTTTAATGAACATACCTCCACTTTGTGAACTTCCGCAGGAACTGTGCTGCCGCATCCAGTGACACGCATGCATTTGCACGTGTAGAAGGGCCCATGTTTTCTTTCTCTGTTTGAGAATAAATCAATCGTCACTGCCTATTAAACAAGACATAGAGATACATAGAAAGCATCGTCAAAATGAAGTACAGCGGGAGCAAGTACATGAAACATTATTTTTTAACAACCTGACGCTTCTTTACATATTACTGCAATATATCACCAAGAGGGCAAAACCACTTTAATACTGAGAGAACAGGAAGATTAAATTTTTCTGATTAGGTTGTGCAACCTAATGAAACCAAGAGAAAATGAAGGCAAGGAAAGTACAGGGGCCTTTAACTGCAATGTAGTAAGTGCGATAGACTTTTAAATAAATTATAGCGGACGAAAAGACAAGTTGCCGCTGGTAGGGACCTAACCTACATTAATTGGTCCCTACCAGAGGCAAGTTGTCTTTTCGTCCACGTCAGTTATTTACATTTATATCGTGATTACCACATTACTGTTAAAGACTACAAATAATGCCCTTATACTTTCTTTTGGCGTCACTGTCTGTTGTTGTCATGAGGTTGTACATGACAAAGTAAAAACGGGCCCTCAATTAATTCCTATTCCTGTGTAGATTGGGTAGTTAGGGTGCTCACGATGATGAAAAATATAGTTTGTAAGCATACTGCTCGAACTAAAATGGTCTACGACATTGACGCGCATCTTTTAAAAAAAATATTTTTAAAACTCCCCTCTCCCCACTATTCTTTCTTCTGCTCCGTAAAACACGACAAATCACGAACCAAGTAAGGCGAACTGACATCAAGACGAACGCTCAGAAAGAGACGCGGAACAACGACGCACATAACTTTAAATGACGCCTCCGGGCGAAAGGCCGGAAAATGAAGCCAAAGGAAAGTGGCGAAGGCACGCTCTTGCAAGGATTCTTCTTCGTCCACGATGTATCACGAAGAAAAAGGAAACTAAGATCTTCCTACAATAATTTTATTTCCTCTTCCTCTTATCTTCTACCCCCCTCCGCCCCCCCCCCCCCCCAACTTCTTCACGCTGAAATAACAATCCTCTCCGTTCCTCCAGACGCCGTTTCAAGAAAGGCCCCTGGTGTCGACGGTTGCTGTTTTTGTTGGGGTCCTCGAAATCGGCCTTTGTTCGAAACGGATTTCTTCTCTTTGTCCCGAAATTCACTCTCTTTATTTTCGAACGTTTACGGCTTCCTTCAATTCCGAGATTCCTCTGCGGGAAAGAAATCGAGCTAGCGATACCTGTGATATCTGTTTTTGTTTTCGTCTTCCCTTTCGTTCCTGTTATTTCAATGGAGCCTTGCCTCAACCATTTGCCCTGACAAAGGAACCAACATTACGCTTGACGCTATCAGCGCAACTAAACTGCGAAGAGGAGGGAGAGGGAGATGAAGCTAAGTGAGGCCTTAACGTCGAAGGCTCGTCGACGATTTGCGAAGATAGGTCCGTCCGCTTCGACTAGCAACAGCCATTTACGCTCGTACTTTTTATTCTTTTCTTTACGTTTATCTCTCCACGCCGAGAAACGATTTTCTTGCGTTATTACTATGGTCACTTAAAAAGTGCCGTCCACTTTTCCTTCCGCAATTCTCCAAGCGCTATTTCGTCCGAGTCACTACATCACCCCAGAATTCTGAAGTTTTTTTTTTCACTTTCTCGAACCGTACTATTTTAGAGGAGAAGTATTTTAGTGAACAGGGCAACTGACCTAACAATTATTGCTTCTCATTAGGAATGCACTTCAGCGTGTTTTTATGTCCATACCGTGCATGTACACCTAGTCTATTACTTTAATAGTGCCGAGAAGTGGGGACGACGCCATCCGTGACTACAGTCAGACCATATTGAATTAGCCATACATTCTCTGAAAGGTGAACGTCTATATTGATGTCTGTAGTGAAGAGCAGGGGCAACGGTGGACATCGTAAGAGCAGCGCCCAAGGAGACGTAGCCCTCCCCGGCCTATGTTCTATTGGTCATACAGCTGCACCAATGAGCGCATGACTTCGTGGCACGAGCCCGTAGTTTAGGCCTCTCGCATTTGGAGGGGACGGGACTGCACGCTATGTTGCAGGCTTCGTGATCTGAATGCCCGAGACCCCAACACGACATAAGGTCGCGTAAATGAGCGCAAATGAATAATTTTTAGACCGTACGTGCTACCACTGTCTCTTTTGAACCTACTATCTTAGTTGAGAAATTCACACTCGTTACAAAACCGCGAATGAAGCTTCTAATTTACTGCAATGTACGGTAAATGATTACCTACTGCATATGCTCTAATATTATTAGTATAAAAAAGACACATGATCTAGGTAAATATTGTACAACTTGTGGGGTGCAATCACCCCTGTTAAGTCGTTTCGCCTGATAGCGCCCGCGCGTCGTAGTTAGCCTAGTTATTTCGCCGCAAGGCGAGAAGCGAGGTTACGCGGGTACCTGAGAAAGGGTTTTTTTTCTGTTTGCGGTTTGTCGCGGCCGTGGACGGAATCCTCTTGCGCGAGATTCACGAGGACAATACCGCGGATCGTACCCACAGGCTGTCGGGGTGAGTCGAACGTCGGCGACGCCACATTCGCGGTAAATTGTACGTGCTTTATTGCTTGTGTTTTTTATTGGCATTATATGGGATTATGTTTCATGTTACTAGTTATTTATAAGGTTTGGATTTCCAGCTCGCTGTTGTAAAAGCAGTTAATGTCCACGTGTTCGTTTTCTCGACGGCGTGTACTCTGTCCGTGTGTTCCGGAGCGGCTCTCTTCGAGGGCCCACGAAGTTTCCCGATTTGTAGGCAAGAAATTTTTAAGCGTAGGATGAAAAACACGAGAAAACATGGATCTATAAAAAATAAAACTACAAGCTAAATCGACAGTGTCTGCAAATAACACACAAAGGTGACGAAGAACTTTCGCGGTCATGCGTTTTCTTTATCATACATAATTCATGATTACAGGTTTGTTATAGCAAAAAATATATATTTTCTCATAGCATACGCTATATGCGAAATAAAATTAATCTTTCTAAACAACACACACGTACGCAGCACTACTTTACACGCGGACAAGGGTAGAACACACGAGGACGGGCGTTATCCTCGTGTCTTCTTCTCTTGTCCGCGTGTAAAGTAGCGCTGTGTTTTTTTTAGATGTGTTCTTCCCAACAAGCTCACTTCCAAACACATTTAAGTGATGTTACTCGTATAACTAGGATCGTTATCCACTAGTTGCCATCCCGTAAGAGAAGACGACAGCTTTTCCTGTTTCCCAAGGCATCAACCCTGCTTTCGGTCGCCTGTAAAGAGAGCTTTGCCTTCTGTTTTTCTGTAACAGGTGAAGCACTCTTGTCAGTCTTTTGGCGCGGATGAAGATACTATGGTAGACGGCCATCGTAAGTGCTGACTGTACCAATAGTAAATGCCCAAACATACAAAAAGAGAGAGAAAAGAAAATATAGTCATATTGCAACTGAATCAATGCTACTGTATGCAAAAAAAAAAAAGCAGCGGAAGCATCAGTGGAACTAAAGTATGAGGACGAATAAACGGACCGTACCAATTGCTCGGTTTTGCCTTTATTTAAACGAAAAAAAAAATACGATAATTTTGTGAACGCTGTAGCAACAACTCTTAAATAGTGGGCGACAATACGTCACTTTACGAACAAGAGCTACAGTAAAATCATGTATTTCAATAAAACAGGCACATCGTCTTGTGAACATTTTCAGCAGTTTTATTGTTGCGTCGTGCGCCCACATTCTTGTACCTATGCTTCTCGGTAGAGTGTTAAAACTCGGTATATGCTCTACAGCGTCGTAGCGCATTTTTTTTTATTGAAATAGAAAATAAATGAAGGCGTTGTTGTCACCATTGCTTGGTAACGGCTACCCCTTTCCACATAGTTGTTAAGATAACAGAATCTTTTGTATCACAGCCGAAGTCTATTCTTGAGTTATATCTGGCCCGGGCTAGGCGGAAAGAGAGACAAAAAGACGGAAATACGTCGGTACATCAGGCGCCTGTCAAAAATAAGATGTTCTGTTTCTGGATACGCCGAACAAAGGCACTCATTTTACCACTTTGTTTCGATCACGCGGAACATTGTGAGACAGCAGCAAGCTGTCGTTGGGGTTGAAACGTACATGACTGACCACGGTGCCATCTGCTGTATAACAGCTCTCCGCTTTGGTTTGATCCAGGTACCGAATTTCAAAGCGAAGCCTTCTCTGCCTACGCTTTCGGTTTTAGCGTGACTGCTTGGTTAGTCACTGTTTCGGTGGATGTATTTGTGGGCGCATAACCTGACGTGTGGTTTACACAAGTGTCCACTGTTGAGCAGAGTGCAAACTAGCACCGAGTCAAAAGCAAATCGAGAAGTCTTGGAGTGACAGGGATGCAGGTAACTGCCAACACAGGCGCCAACAAAAACACGTCGTCGTTGTAACGCAGTCTGTCTTTCCGCCGCTGTCGATCCGTCGTATTCGTTTTGTTTTAATAATTTCTGAGCTTTCATGTCATTGTCATTGCCGGTGATCTGACGTCTTCCCCTTCTTGCATTTGCTGTCATTCTTATCAACACGTCGCAGCTGTTACCTTGACGCCATTCCATCGTGACCATGGCGCTATACATATGCCATAGTATTTATTGCGACGTCGTAGCAAAGTTGTCGTCGTCGTCATGGTTGCTGTTGTTGCTACTTTTCATGATTTTTACCCTAATATTGGCACATATCCCCTCAGAGGTATTGGTCAATAATTGGATGGATGTAGACATGATCTCACGAATATAGTTTAAGAACGATAAAAAAATTTAAAGATAAGTGGAATGAATTGTTTTTCTTTATTGGTAATGATTATATTAGGCTTCTAAGGTAGCAAAGACAGTAACTATTGTTAACCAATCACAATAATAGGTTAAGGATAATTGCTGTCTATGCTATCTCACTGTCGTATTTCGGACATTGTGATCGCATCAACCTTACATCATCGTCATCAGTTTGGCATGGTCGTCACGTTGCCGTCATAGGGTCGTCTTTATGCTTGGGATCTTCATATTCCGCCACCACGACTTTATGTTAAGCTACGAGGTTTTTAAACTGCGTCCATTTTGAACGAGCACTATTTTACTTGCCAATATAGACAACACAGGGTAAGCATTGCACGGAAACCCCTTGAAAGCTACTTTTGAAAAGATCGCAACAGCACGTAGGGTTTGTACTTGAAATACTATGGTTTGTGGATCTGCCTTGAAGAGCTTTGTTTCGGAAGACACATATCTCCCAAAACTATGTGCGCAATCTTTATATGCCAGTGCGGGATTTTTCACAAAGCAGTTAGAACTATTGCGGAAGCATAGTGGTAAATACTGTAGGGAGTTATTAAAACGCTCTTGCTGCTCGTAGAGCCTCTAACCCTTCAGGGGCCAGCATACACATATTAGCCCCCACGATGCATTCATTAGTGGCTACGGTTCTCGGCTGCTGACCCGAAGGTTCGATACCCGCTGCGGTGGACGCTTTCCGATGAAAGCGATACGCTGGAGGCCCATGGATTGTGTGATGCCGGTGCACGCTAAAAAGCCTCATGGTGCTCGGCTTGCGTCTACGTCTTCCGAAGCTGAGGATTTCCTCGCATTCGCTGCAGTTTCGCCTCCGCTTCTATATTCCGTAGAGTTGCGTCTAACTTCCGACGCTCGCGTTTCGCCATCGCTTCACTGAGTCGGACAGATGAATAGACTTCTCCCTGTTTGCAAACAGTGTGACGTCAGTGCTAGTGCCCCACCCACAAGTCCCACTCTCAGAGCAGCGCTGGTTGGCAAAAAAGTTCCACCGGCGGGATATTCTGCGTAGCAGCTCTGCTGCCTCTCTCACAGCTTCAGTTGTTTTGAGACGTTAAACGCCGTAAAGCAAACCAACCAACCACAGTAAACATCTTGCTTGTGAACGTATGAAAATTACTCGTTCAGACAAGTTACTTGACTTTCAGCGCTGGCAATTTTAAGGATTTTTTTATGTCAATTTTTCATAGATTGATGATAGATGGCTAGAGCAACATCAGCACATTAATACAATCTGCGCGATAGCGTCCATATAGTCAAAGGTTTCGTCAACTGCAGTCGTGGTAATTCGTGTTCATTTTTTTTATCAACATGCATTAGGAGTTACGTGCACAGCAGTATTCACTTCATCTGACCCACTGAAGATACTATGTTCCCTCTAGTTGCCCAATACATATGCAAAGCAGTAATTGAAAAGCCAAAGGTCGAATAACTGAATCGACATGAGTGAAATGAATGAAGACTTTTGCGAAGCGAACTAAAATACGTCATGTGTAAGCGCACACTACTGTCTCCCAGTAATGTACATGCAGTAATCTGTTATGAAGCACAATTTAAATATTATTTTTGCATGTATGAGTCGTGTTACCGCGGCACGTTTTCTTAGTCTAAACCTGCCGTTGCTCAGAGCACTCTTTAGAAGCGCAGCGAGAAGACTCAATTCTCAAGCATAGAACTTCGAATAGCTCAAACGTTTCTCCTCGCTTTCTGCAATCATTGCTAAGAGTTTTCATGCCTACGGTTATGCTAACATTCTTGTGGTAGTTAAACAAGCTGTCTCTGGTAATTGGCAATTATGTCAAGGTTAGCCTTTAGAGAACTAAAACGCAGTCCTTCATTTACTCAGTAGCAAATCCTTCGGAACCGACGTACTCGTTAAAAACCGAGCCGACTGCGTGGAACACCCTCTCTCGCGCGCGATCGCAGACTGCGTGCAATGAAATTTACACCCTCTTTTGTGTTCGCCCATCTGTAACGATTCTGCTAGAGTTAATTTATATATATGTTTTTTTCCCTGCACACTCTGTTCGCTGTGAAGGCAGGAGGGCGACTGCCGAAGCGGATGAGAACCAAGGCGTAATGGGTTGCGCAATCTACACTGCGAACAATGAAATACAATGGCCGCGAGTCACGTGTTTCGACTCCACATGTCGCGCATGATTCACGTCGCCGAAAACAACGAACGCTGGGACTGACGCCCTGCATTTGCGTCTCTGTGATTACCAGTTAATAAATTGATACTACAAAACGAAAGAGAACAGTAGCAGAGCTTAGCGCTTTCGTGAAGAAAACATCGCGAAGGTTGCACTAAGTAGCGCAAGGCTTGAAACAGCGAAACTGGACGATTCTGAAGTGTAATCTGGTTGCTCGTAGGTTGTTGCTAGGCTTTAGCTAGGTTAGTCACGACACGGATATCCAAACTCTAGAACCGAGCGTTCGCACCACTCATAGATCTACCGGCACGTCGCCGTTGGCGCAGGGCTTCCATCGCATCGGCCTCTTCTCGCAGCCGCCGTTGCATTCCCCGTTCCCTAGAATGACAGCTTCGCACTAGTTGTGCCAAGTCTTTCAATCCTTTTGTCTTGATTCCCATTATTTCTCTCAATCATTATCTCTCTATTTCTATATCTTCCTCTCTCTCTCTTAGTGAACCAGCGGTGAGTAGTGGGATTTTCCCAGTTCTTGTGACACATGCCCGCTCATGATCATGATAGTTTTCCGGTAGGCCGCACAAATAACGGCCAGCTTAAACAGCTTAGCTGCTAAAAGAAATTAAAAGAAAAACAAGAAAAGACAAACACACACTGTGCAGGATAAGTTGTAGTGGTTCCTTCCAGAATAGTGCTTCACCGTTGCGATTGCGTACTCTGCAGAATACCAAGGTAAAATCGCACAGGACAAGCCGAGCGCGAGGGAATGTTGTAGCAATGTATTTTTCAGATAAAGAGCAGCAGTGTTCAATTGTAACTGTTCCCAAGACCAAGTGCATTCGGCTTACGGTTTCGGAACACTGGCGTCGGCGGGAAGTGTAACGCACGCTATCGACCGCATGCATGCCCCTGACTTCTATTCTGACAAAACTACCGCATCGTTTGGCCACACGAACTGAGAGCGCTGAAGAGCAGCCATTACGACAGCCATTCTTGCAGTGCATGCGCCCTCAAGCACATTTAGGAAGCACTTTCTTGCGCGTTCGAGATTATGATTCGCTTCGAAAAGATTCTTCTTTCTGTGCTCGCTTTTTTCCTGGAATGAAAGAGAGGTGGACATCTCCCGGGGTTCTTCAATAATGGCGCGGCCTACACCGTAGAAATTTCCTATATCCTGAAACGTTCGTCCTTTTTATGTCATTACGCATGCTGCAAAAAAGCCCGGTCACATCCACAGGTGTAACACATCACCACTGGAACCGAGCCAGGCTCCTTCAGTTTTACTAGGAGCAATACGGTACGAAGAACTTTATTTAAAGATCCGGAGAAGTGCCATCCCTTAGGGTGACACCGCGGGCCGCTCCCACGTGGGGACAGTTAGACCTAGCCTAACCGCCGCATCGCAGGCTCTCTGGACAGCCCAAAGTTGTTGCTGATATTCCGAGCTCTTGAGGGCCGAGCTCCATTTCTGCTCTGTGAGGTCCTTATCCCCACGTAACGAGGGGCACCGCCAAAGCATGTGCTCTAAATCGCACGTTCCCCCGCAGCCAGGGCATTGCGAGCTGTAGTCACTTGGGAATAGACAGTGCATGAAAGCCAGATTCGCATAAGAATTAGTTTGAAGCATCCTAAAGGTCATCGCCTGTGGTCTCGTGAGCTTTTTGTGTGGTGGAGGAAATACTCTTCTTTCCAGATAAAAATGCTTCGTGAATTCATTAAATGTGAATAAAGTGTGTCGGAACTCTTGAACCCTGCTCTGTGACAAGGCTTCTCCTCCCACGCGGAGAGTTAGTACGCGCGCTTGGGAGTGGGCGATGTCGTTGTGGTTGGTGAGGGAGTCCAAAGTTTCACCTAGGTGTGCCGGGAACCAAATGGTTGTGTGCATAGTTATGGTCCGGTTCTTAAGAACGTCATGTGCCTCTTTCCCTATGGAGCCCGAGGCAAACGCCCTGACTGCCGATCTAGAATCCGAGTAGATTTGCGTCCTGTTATCATCCAAGAGTGCCAAAGCAATAGCAACCTGCTCCGCTTTAGAAGAAGTGGTCCCAGTCAGGGAGGCCGACGAGATTATTTCACCTCTGTTATCTATTGCGACCACGGCATAGTGAGATGAGCGACCATATTGTGCCGCATCTACGAAGCAGACCGATTGAGGATCATCCTTGATCTTCTTAAGGATCGCAATCGCTCTTGCTCTACGCCTTCCCTCATTGTGCTGCGGATGCATATTGCGAGGGATCGGTGCGACAAGAATATTTTCTCTTTGCTCCTCGATGATTGGATGGCTTCTCTCCTCTGCCAGCACTGGATTGAGGCCCAGAATGGCTAAGATTCTTCTCCCTGCCAAAGAGCAGGATAGTCGAGCAAGCTGGGCTGATTCTTGTGCTTCGATGATTTCATCCAGCGTATTGTGCACACCTAATTGAGAAAGGCGTTCTGTGCTAGCCGTCATCGGAATGCCTAGCACCCTTTTGATGCTTTTCCGAATGAGGGTGTTAAGCTTCTTTTTCTCGAAGTTGTGCCAGGTGTGTATGGCCGCTACGTAGATGATGTGGCTCATGAGAAAGGCTTGGAAAATCCGGAGTAAATTGTCTTCTTCCAGGCCTCCTCTTCTATTAGACACTCTAGTAATGAGTCTGATGACCATTTCCGTTTTCTTTGTAATCCTATCTAACGTAAGCCTATTGGATCCATTGGATTCGATAACCATGCCCAACATGCGTATGGACTCGACTCTAGGAATGAGGTTTCCATCACGTGTGGTTAGCCTGATATCGACATCTGCGAGTGGCTTCCATCCCCTGGGCTTGGGACCTCGTCTGATTGGTCTATAAAGGAGTAACTCGGACTTACTGGGGGAACATTTTAGTCCCGTGTTTTCCAGGTATGATTCAACCTCATTGACTGCCGATTGGAGACTCGCCTCAACATCTCCTTCACATCCCTTGGTGCACCATATAGTTATGTCATCTGCATAGATTGTGTGACTAACACCGTCTATAGCAGAGAGCTTTTCCGAGAGACCTCTCATTGCTATGTTAAACAATAGCGGTGAAACGACCGCTCCCTGCGGTGTTCCTCTAGGGCCAAGCTCGAAAGCCTCTGTTGTTAGGTCTCCAATTTTAAGTGTCGCTTTCCGCCCCTTGAGAAAGGAGCTGATGTAACCGTGAAAGGATGAGCCCAAATTGAGATCCGATATGGCATTCAGAATGTGTACGTGAGACACGTTGTCAAAAGCTTTTTCCAAATCTAAACCCAGAATAGCCCGGACGTCTCTGGTTGGATTGTCGATTATTTGACACTTGATGAGCTTCATCGCATCCTGCGTCGACAAAGCCGGACGGAAGCCAACCATGTTGTATGGAAATAAATTGCTCTTCTCGACATGGTCCGAAATGCGTTTGTGAATGACGTGCTCTGCAACCTTCCCCACGCATGACGTGAGGGAGATGGGTCGAAGGTTTGCGAGGCCTGGGGGTTTTCCCGGCTTCGGAATGAGTATCACCGATGCGGACTTCCAGGTCTCTGGAACCAAGCCCTGCTTCCAGACCCGATTTATATCTTCAGTGAGATACTCGATGGAGTCGTCATCCAGGTTCCTGAGAGCCCTGTTGGAAATTCCGTCCGGACCAGAGGCAGACCTTCCATTTAGGCTATGTAATACTGCCCTGACTTCGCTGGTGCTGAATGGTTCGTCAAGTGTTGGATTCGGCTCGCCCTTGTACGTAGGATAGTCCGTCGGACGCACGCTACCAACCGGAAGATATCTGTTTGCCAACTTATCCGCAATGACGCCCATGGGTTCCGACCGCTTCGCTTCATGAAGGACCTTTTCTATCGCGTGCCTCTGATTAGACTTAGAATTCGTGTCATCTAGGAGGTGTTTTAGCAAGTTCCATTTTCCTCCGACTCTCATCTGACCATCCACAGAGTTACAGAGTTCGTCCCATTGCTGCTTAGCTAGTACCTGACAATGCTCTTCAATGGTCCCGTTCAGTTCTGAAATCTTTTTTCGAAGCTTCCGATTGAGCCTCTGCCCTTTCCATCGGTCGAGGAGTGACTTTTTAGCCTCCAGAAGATGCGCCAACCGGCTGTCCATCCTGTCGACTTCGAGGTCGGTCTGGATTGACTTCGTGGCTGCCTTGACGTCCTCTTTTAATTGTTCAGACCATCGGTCCAAATCAGGAGGTGAGTGTTGGGACTGCCCACGCTTTTCTCGGAGTGTTCGAAACAGGTCCCAGTCTGTGACGGTAAAGCTTCTCAGTCTTTTCGTCTCCACAAACATGCTAGTGGCTAAGATATGGTGATCGCTGCCAAGATCTGTCAATAAGTTTGACCAGGTCATCGAATCGACATTTTTGACAAATGTAAGATCCGGCACAGAGTCTCTAGAGCACGAATTGCCAATTCTAGTTGGGAAAGCAGGATCAGTGATTAAAGTGAGGTTATGATTGGCTGCACTTTGCCATAGGTCGATGCCTTTGTGGGTATTCTGCGGATATCTCCACGCCCGATGCGGCGCATTGAAGTCCCCAGCTATAATTAGAGGGGAATTCCTTGCTTTACTAGCCGCTCTGGCAATGATCGCTGCGAATCTCTGCCTGAGATCCGAAGGCGTACTGTATATATTGAGTACGAAAATGCTGTCCTTGTTTAGATTACCGGGTATAATTTCTATTAGGGAGTACTCTACTTTCCTTACGGGATCGTTAATGCTGTGAGAGATAAAAGTGCTTCTATTGGTTACAAGGGTGCTGATGCCCCTTTTCTCTTTATCGTGAATCGTGTACGCCTTGTAGCCCGGTAGTGAGACCGAGTCTGTGAGCGTTTCTTGTAGAAGAATGACATGCGGTTTTTCCTGATGCGAGCGGATGAACTGCTGAAGGACATTCCTCTTGCGCTGGAATCCCCTACAGTTCCACTGCCAAATTCTAATCGGCTTGTGGTTTGCTGCCATGATTATGGTTGAAGGCTAGCTGGTCGTAGAAGATGCCGCGAGATGCAGCCGCTGTCTGTTCGGCCGAGGCGGAACTAGTCTTTTTTCCTTTAGTAGGATCTGGGGTTTGACTCATAGAGAATACATGCTTCTCAAGCTCGTCATGTCGGAGACTCAGTGAACTGAAACCTTCCACGAGGCCATCAAGCGTAGCCTTGATTGCTCCAACCGTGATGCTGAGTGACTCAATGGCGTCTTTGATTTCCGATTTGGCCTTCATAGCTGAGCTGCTACACGCTGAATCTACAATGGCTCGCTTTTTGGCGGGGCGTTCGCTAGATGCTTCTTCAACTGGGACTTCCATGGGAGCCTCATCCTCTACGTACTGAAGGGGCGCGGGAGGTTGTACCGGATTATGTTTTGTCGCGTTCTTAAGTTCAGCGATCTCGGCTCTGAGTAGCTGCGTCTGTCTTTTCAGCAGTGCATTTTCTTCCTCGAACTGCGCTACTCTAGTATTGCTATGCTCTGGCGGTGTGCCCCCCGTTACCTTTTCGGTTTGTCCCTTGACTCGATCGGCCCAAGTGGGACCAGTGCCTTGCTCTGCCGGTTCCTGGATGCTGACGCTGAGCTTGCGGGACCGAGAACTGGAACGGCCGATGGACCTGGATCTGCTCCTGGATGGCGATCGTCCATTCGAACGAGAGTCTGGTTTGTAGCCCTTCCGGCCCCGGGAGACGGATCGCCCCTTGTCCTTAGAGGAAGCCCTGCCCGGGCTCGGGCTGTTATCTTCCGCCAGCACCCGGTAGCGGTTGCCTCTGGTCTCCGAACTTCGGGACCTCCTGCTGGTGGCCGACTTGGGTGGGAGAGGTTCTGCTCCAGTGGAGTCGTGGGCTTCTTGGGATTTCTGGTAGCGCCGAGCTCTTCTTCTTTGCCGTACGACGTATGGAACTTGAAATCTTCGCTTGCAATCCCTGCTCGCAGTGAGGTGATTACCCCCGCAAAGCGCACATTTCGGGGAGCAGTTGTGCTGATCGTCCGGGTTGCTGGTGCCACAACCTCGGCATATCCCGTCCTCCGGAGATGGGCAAACATCGGCTCGGTGGCCCAATCTGCCGCATGCATAGCAAATGTCAGTCTGCCTCCGGTATAGCGAGCACTTCACTAGGCTAGGCCCACACTTTACATATTCCGGCACCTTAAGTCCGTCAAAAAGCACTATCACAGAGCTTGTACTCTTTATTCTTCTACCTCCTATGACAGTAGGGTTCCTGGGTTGGACGATGAGTCTCGTGAGTTCATCTTGGTCGAGGGTAGGATCGATATCTCGAATCACTCCCTTGCTCGTGTTGTTTGGAGCTGCCATGTAGGCATTAACCTCATAAGTCACATTGTCAATGATCAAAGAAGCCACTGTGTTGTAGGCCTTAGCATTCCTCTCAGAAGGTGTACTAGCTACCATGATGTTCTGAATCATATTCGGGCAGATGACATCCTCCTCCACCTCTCCGGATGTTAGTCCTGGCGCCACAATGAGGGCCTGTGCGATCTTGAAATGGCCAGTCTTTTTGATATCCAGGCCACCCCGTGGACGAACGATGACCCTAAAGTGCTCCGTCGGTAGCCTAGGGAGCCTAAAGGCCGCGGTGAGTCGTTTCCTGACACTGGCCGGAGCCGCTCCCTTGTTTGCGCCCCGTGGAACATTACAGGGCTGTAATGTCTGGCGTGACGATGTCGATTTTCTCCTTGAAAATGCTGTAATCCATCCCGCACTTTCGCTGATCTCCGCGGGCCCGATATCCTCCCCTTCAACAGTGACTTCCATAGCCGTAGCCATCTTCTAATAGCTGAGAAATGCCGCGAAGGCACCACCGCCAAACCTCCGTCGAGAGGCTAGGCCGGTGTAGCGTTAGGCCTAGCAGCGCGGCGGCGCAGTCAGACCTCTCAAATTCTGGAAAAGGCCACCCACCATAAAAATCAGGCGTCGATGGATTTCGCTTGATGTTAGGCGACGAATGGACCAGTTCTGTCAGGGATTAAAGGTGACTTGCGGGCCGAAAACATTTAAGAAAACAGAAGCCGATGTGTCGATGCGTGCACTCGTCAGCTTCTTCTTCTTTTTCCTACTAGGAGTTGAGTTGAATAAACTTTATTTGCCCAACGGTTGATATTGTGCCCGGGGCTAGGCTGCCAGGGATCCGCCATTCGAAAGATGTTCCTACTAGGAGCAATCGATTTATTTTATTAAGAAACAAACAAGTACAATGAAATTCAAGTAACGTACTGATACATAAAATATTTTATTGTCTAAGCAATGAAACAGCGTTAGAAAGACGAGGGCTGAAAAGGATAATACGGATCGGTTGGTTCTGCATTTGTTGCGAAGATGAGATGTACGAGTGATACGTGTTCGCCCAGGCAGTTATGCCATACTTAAAATGACTATGGATAAATGAGAAGTAGAGCGAGAATAATGCATTAGTGGAGAAATATGGCCTAGCTTTAGGTAATGCGCGAATACTAAAAGCAGTATTTCTCTTTATGTCTGACAAACGTAAACAAAAATTAAGAATCTGGTCATGACGTGAATAACGTGAAACTCCTGTTGCATACGTCGTCAAACCCTTTGCTCCGGACACGTGTGGCACATACCCGTTTACCACGGGTTGCGGTGTACGGGTATGCGCCGCAAGTTACTGACAGTTTATATCTCGCCAGGAACGGCGAGAGCAGACACTGGTCATTTAAATGCGAGAGTGCTAAGAAACACCGACACCGGCAGTGTTGACCCGACGAATGCAAAGAATAAAAGTTAGGATCCCAGCAGGAATCGGACAAAGCATTCTGCGTGGCAGTCAGGCATTCTACCACAGGTACGCGCCAGGTCTAGAAACTGCTTTGGAATAAGACCCTATGCAGGGGTAATATCGAGTGCCACGTCAATTGTGGTTGGAGTGCTGGATACGTAATCTTATAACAGAGCAAAAAACACTACGTATGTATTATCTGCGTCAAATGAAACGCGAACAGCGGCAAGCATTCGCTATGGTATACTGCACGTCGTCCAGTCATCACCATGAACAGGCGGGCATATGCGCAATGCTGCCTAAACAGGATGCGCGCGCCTGTCAATCGTGATGACAGTAATATGCGCACTATACCAGTGCGAAGGCTGTCCGCTGTTCGCGTTTCATTTGAAGCCGATAGCACTCCTATGATATAGGCGTCATGTCGGGTTAACGTCAATTGCTCTTCGAGTGTTGGCTCCAGTTTTCTAGCAGTCTAACAAGCATGACACCGATGACGACTCAGCAAGCTGTACTCAAGCGTTGCTCGACCCCGGAGGAATGCGCTAACGAAAGTTACGTATAACATTCTCATCATCGCATCATAGCGTGCACTTCGTTTCGATAACACAGACGTCTGTGCTCTAACCTGAGGGCTGAGTACGTGTCAGACCTTAAGTTACAATTTTAGGCAATTTAAACGTCAGTGTAGTCGGCTTGCCTGGTAAGCCCATGATGTGCACACAACATTTACAAAAACGCGTCGATCCTCCACGTAACGCTTTGCTCAAAGCCAAAAAATGCAGATAGAACTATTGGCTGACTGCTTCGCATGAAACCGATTCCCAAAAAGCGTGGGATCTCCCAAATTGTTTTATAATCACCTTTCTATAACATCGCTTCCTAAGTGACATATACTGAAGTGAACACTCCAGCTCACCAGCTCTCTAGATGCGCAGGTTGTGATGGGAACTTCTGGAAAAGAAGGGCAACGCATAAACTTTTTCTTTGCCAGCAACGCCGCTATGTAGTGTGTGGACGCTGTCCAAAATGCACTCCAAATTTTTTACTCTCGTATGAAATTCAAGGGCTTATAAGTAAAAAAGAAATGGAACTGTCGAGAGACCCTGGAAGCACATACATGGAGGTAGTACGAACCAGCAGTCGGGCGGTTTAGTTTATTTCTGAGCTTGTTATTCTTTTTTCATGCCTCGCATCGTCTAAGTGTCCTCCAGAGCACTCAGTCATGTGAACATCGAAGGCTGCCACCGCATCTGTTAGAAGGGTTCTTTAATCACGTCCGCAGGCATTTCGCTTCCCCTCGAATGACAGCAGAATCAAACCTCCTCCCCCTCTAGTTCGGGAGTGTACACTTTTGCTTCCATCCTTCCACCGCAAACAGTCGGCGCGCGTTTCCCCACCTTTCGAAGCGCGGTAAGCAGGCGTCGCCCGCATGCCCGACAGCTATTGTTAGCAGCAATCGCCCTCCTTTGTCAAAGGACCCCCTTTCATTCTAATCACGTCACTTTGCACAATCTTTGGAGTGTGTACACAAGCGCACACGTGCCCAACTGCAGCGGTTTTGTTGACTTTCTTTAGTTTTTTTTCTTCCTTGCTTCGCCTTAAAAACTAGTTCTTGCTTGCTTCGTCTTGAACTTCCGATTTCTTAAGCTTCCCAGTGGCGCTTATTGCTCCAAGGTCGCGCAAGAGGGGCGCTCTCAAAGAGCAACTCTTTCGACCACCACAAGTTGCCGTTCGAACGTTCGACTAGCATACATTGTTGCAAAAGCTTCGAGGTCAGCGATCTGCCATCAATGCAAGCTTCAAAAGCAGGGGCGTTGCCACAATTTTTTTTCTAGCGGAGGGGAGGGGAGTGCTTAGGAGAGGAGGTTCATCTACTCTTAATCTGTATTCGTGCGTGTGTTTATATGTGGTACACATGAGAGAGTGCAAAATATCGGGAGGAGGCAAAGAGAGGAAACACCTCCCCTCCCCACCAATCCCCCTGGCTATGGCAATGTTCATGTTACTTCGTAATAAGAAACGATGTTTCTTATTACGCCCTTTCACGCACGACCCGAGCCTATGTGTTTTCCTTCCTGCTTTTGCTTCTCTCTGCCGTCTCCAACAGGAATCGTCTCTCCCGAAAATAGGATCTTCCATCCTTTGTGCCCTATTTGAACTCAACACCTCCCAGCTAATGGGCGTGAGCTGTGCCTCCTCAATCTTGCGCTGCTAGGCGAGATAACTAGGGTAAACAAAGCAGGCGTGGCCCAGACGCCGATTTCCGCGTTACGCAGCGCGGCTTTCTGCTTATTAAATATGGCTGATGGTGGGCGGTAGCGTGGAAACAGGCGGGCGGAAACATATGAGAAGGCTGCTGCTTGTGCGAGCACTTGGCATCTGCTCGGGTCGCCTCATTTCCCAAAACTTTTTCTTCCTCCCTCACCCCTTCGACTTCAATCTCTGTCCCGCGCAATCTGCGTGTGTTACGCTCGCGCTTATTTTTGGCTCCTTAAAATTAGCCCAGAAAAGATGGCTTGCTCAACCAAAAATCGATTTTTACGCGGCACGGGACTTCGTATAACCTCAGTTCAATCCAAAAACGCCCATTACAAACTTCAGTTATAGGCGAACCGCACTGACGCGCCTTTCGTTGATAAAGACAAAGCGTTCCAGTGTTAGCACCTTCAATTTTGTGTCTGTCTTTCTCCATTGATCCTTTTGAACTTGCGTTATGGATATCGTGTACTTAGATTTAGGTGCATGTCAAAGAACACCAGATGATCAAAATATGTGGAGCGCTCTACTGAAGGGTCGCTCATAATCATAACGTGATTTTGGGACGTAAAACTTCATCAATTATCATTACTATTGTTGCGTTACGAATGTTAATGCAAACTTTACAGCGTGCAACCAGCTCGTTTCGCTAGATTTACCGGTGGATTGCGTTCACTTCTCGCTTGCTTTACGCAATTCGTTTGTTGTACAATTTCTTTGTAAGGAAGCGCTGATGTCTGTTGTCTAAATTGCCCTAAGAAAATTGCTTAAGCACACTTAAATATGTTTCGCTCATAGACAGGATATGTTTTTAGTGCAATTTTCATTGTCAAGTTCTACATTTGCTTCTATAGTCTCTGTTTACATATAAACGCAGAGAAAAAGAGCGCTGTATAGAATGCTTGCTCTTCTTTCAAGTCAGCAATATAAATGCAAAGTTTCTTTCTTTTGCGACTCTAAGCTTGAAAAATGAAGAGTAGGGCTCAGGTTATGTTCCGGAAACACTTCATTACGAGATATTTTGCGAGGACTAACTCCAATGCGCCAACGTGCGCATGCATT
Organism: Rhipicephalus sanguineus; assembly: GCF_013339695.2. Classification (NCBI taxonomy): domain Eukaryota; kingdom Metazoa; phylum Arthropoda; class Arachnida; order Ixodida; family Ixodidae; genus Rhipicephalus; species Rhipicephalus sanguineus. The sequence goes on from NC_051180.1 coordinate 21,041,182, forward strand.
TTCGCAAAAATAATAATAAAATATTTAAAAAATATGGAGTTTTCTCATATAAGTTGTCAGTTAACCTATGGTCGAACCATGCAGTGCTTACAAAACAGAAAAAAAAGAAAAGAAAAGGACCAGATGTAAAAGGCGATAAAGAATATGGCTTGTGCTGTAAATTTGTTTCGGCACTTCGAAATCAAATAACGCTGACGGTTGGGAGTTCGCAATTTCTTTCTGTTGACTTATTCAAGGTTTGAGATACTTGCCTTGTTTTTCATGTTCACTGACTGAAACGCGAAAAGTTAGGGCTAAGTCATGCACGTACCTTCGTTTTCAGCGTCTACAGGTGGTGTCATAACGGCGTATTTTGACTCGAACCCTTATATCAGAGCCAACATTACCTTACCGGCCAGATTTGCAGGGACATGACGTGCTTATCACGTTCGATTGCTCATAGCATTCGTTATACTAAAAGAAAGAAACACTGTCATGTTTCAATTCGTGGACGTTGTACACAAAAATTTCGATTCCAGCAATACTTTGATCGCTGGTATTTCTAGAATCACGTCCATCATTATTATATCGTATATAGTATGACACGCAAAACCCCGGAATTCATTTTTTTAGCAATGCCAGGTCAGTTGCGCAAAGTTAACAAAAACATCCAACACTACAAACAGTTTTACTCTTTTTTTTTTCATAATTGCGTGTAACGCAATAGATCCATTATTTATTTCATAGACTAATGATATAAGATGCAAACCAATGAGACCAACATGAAACAAAAGTGTTCTCGCATTCCTTTTTTCCGTGAGAGCTCACCAAAAGATAAAACTAATTAGGCTAAATGCGTACGTGTTTCTCACCAGCACAACAGTGTTCACTTCGTGATTGTTTTATCCTCCTACCCATTGTCACACACACTCGACTTCAATCTCAATATTAAACTTTTCATTATTCTCCCGCCCTTTCACGTCCCTCGAAGTTTCGCCTTAGAGTCGAGTTACGGATGAGTCTGTGAAATACACGCACAGAAATGGCGACACAAGAAAAAGGAGTCATTGCTAGCGAGCGCGCATTTTTCAATATGAGTGATGTGACTCTGCGCAGTGGAACGTGGCTACAACCCGCTGCGTATGCTGCCGGCAAAATGTGCGCAAGCTTTGCTTGGACAGCACTAGCTCTCCGGGGCTACCAAGAACTTGGCGCGCCAGCACGCAGCAGGATGATTTTTTTCGCTCGCTGAGCATACATCACGGGACTTGGCTCGCCGGGTCTTTGCACCACACTCAACGCCAAGATCCATTTTCTTCTTTCTTCTAACGCAGGACTTTGCTTTGTGCGTATACCATTTTGCCGTTTTGTTTCGTTGTTAATTCGTTTTTTTTTGCGATATCATCTCTTCTATGTGTCTTCAGCGTGCTTAACGGCCGCTCCCAACAGGGCCGCTCTATCCTGTAGCAAAACTGCTGGAGATGTGAGCTCGTATTTCTCAGCCGCCCCTCGGATGCGCTCGCGTCAAACGTTGGCGTACTGAGCGCACAGCGGCGTGCAACGTCTTTGCAAATGAGCATTAGTACGCACGCATGCTTTGTTTTCTCCCTGTTCCTCTGCCTTGTCGCACGCCAGGGACCATATTGTCGTTGTGCTATGATACATGCGAGCAATAAATGTTTTGAAAGCGCCATTTCGTTTCGCCACTTGCACTCTTGTTCGTTTATGTGTTTATTAAACCAGGCCTATCTTCCATATAATGCCATCTCAGAATAATTGCGTGTACGAGACTGCGAGCTGATGCACACTTTTCACATGCAAGTGCTACATAACTTTCATTTTAAGTGTAATGGGAACACCACTTCGGATGTGCACATACTGTTCACAGTACTTTCATAACGTTGACAGCTAAAGTAATGTTTCTCGTGTTCTCTACCAAAACTTGATATGACCGAGGTTCTACAGCTTTTTCAAGCTATATAAAGTGTACATGAGTATTACTTGCAGTAGTTTTATATGCTGCTAGTTGCGATGCTTCCTACAGTTAGGAGACTGCCCAGAAAGCTCTTCGCTGCGCCGCAGAAGCTTGTTGCTAGGGCTCTTTCTAATCACATTTCTCTCAACATCAAGTTCGCCTTACTCTGTTCATTTGGATGTGAATTTATGTGCTGGTTAAGTGATATGGCGTCATATGCTCACTTATAACGTAAATACAAGTTCAAATGATAATGCACGACTTGCCACGTTTAAGAGCTTCACGAAGTATAAACGTAGCAATATAAAGGCGTGTTAAAGTCCTTGTGAAAGAAACAAATGTATTCTTGTATTTTTTAAGTCAGAGACCAATGAATCAGATTCTGGCGACGATTACCCCACTCTTCACAGACAGGACAAACAGCGTTTAAATGCAAATCCGCTATACCCGCAGCAGTAGCCTTCCGTACACTTCGGCACAAGCCGCAGCATTCGCGGTCGGGTGGACTCAGTTCCGGCCTTAAGAGACGAATCCTGCGGCGTTCCAGCATTTGAACGGGCCCTTGGCAGTGGCGACATAGCTGTTGCCGAGAGCCTGGATCGGAGGGATGGACTTAACAGCAGAGCAAAAAACTAAAGCAGGGGAGGGGGGTGAACGAGTTGTGGGACGTGAGGGTGTCGTCGGGGCGGTAACCGGAGATATTAAATATGGGCGGTGGAGAGAGGGGCTCGAAAGGTTGGTGGGTCATGAACGCGTGCGTCGCAACTCCCGGCAACGTACTTTGGGACTGCTTCTCTTTCCGACACCCGCCGCTGCAGCTGTCGTTCAGGTTAGCGCACGGGCGCCCCTTCTTTACCATACACGTTTTGTTGGGGTAACCCTTGCCGCTTCTGGCTCGGGAGATAGAAAGATCGTTCGTGCAGAAAAAAAAGGCAAACAGAAGGCCAACTGCGGGTATGGTGGGGACGTAACGGAGGGAGAAAGGTGTTCAGAGAAGGGTATTTCCAGCCTCTGCCTTTGAGTTTCAGCTTTATCTCGCGATGAACATGCGCGCGCGTCGGACGCAAGAAAGACAGAAAGAAAAATGTAGAGCGAATCTCTGCCACAAGTAATCACGGCACGTTTACTGCTCCCGAGGGCACTGGTGCCCTGGCTGCCAGCGAAAGCAGCGACGCCAGTTTCGTGGCACACCTCAGCGGTGACGGCGGCGTTGCCGGCACTGTAGCCCTGGCGCGAGCACTCGCTCTCGACCCCGTGAGGCTAGAATCCGAGCCTGGTCGTGGCCGCTGTTGCAGAAAGCCGTGGCGCCTTCCTTATCGGGCTCCGCTCTCTTTACACGTCAACGTTGCATTATATTCTCGTCGTCTCGGTGCCGTGGCTATAACCTTGTGCGTTCTCGCTGGCGTTGCGCAAGCAGCTGCTTTGCGATTGTGTAGACCAGCTGCGGAAAGGTGGTAAGGGCACGCAAGGTGTATCTACGCATAAGAAGCCAGCTATATATTTAATAAGCGACAGAGAGAAATGAAGGGTAATGCAAAGAAGCAAACAATGCGCGTGCTCGGTTGGCTACCCTAAACTTGGAGGAATATTTACGAGGAAGTATCTTGTACTCTACTGATTCTAAGTAATTCGTGAGGCAGTACAACCGGAATGTTGTGTGAACGGCTCTATAATGTCGGCGATGTGCTGGCCTGTGTTGTAGCACAATTAGAGAGATTTAAAGTATAGCGCAAGTCTCGCCCCGTTACATGGCAAAATATACAGCTCCGTCCGAATGCGCACGCGCTGAACGCATTGGCTATTCTGCGCTTTGTGCGCTTCCGCCATTTTCGGAAGCTAGCGCGAGACGCTAACGCTTCTAAAGAGTCCATTTCTTCAGTAAAACATGGCGGCACCGTTGAAGCAACAGCCACCCGCTTCGCTTCTATCGTCTCGTCCTACTGCATTATGCAACCCGGTCATCTAGAGTAAATAGTGCTGCTGCTTCTCGCTTCGGTTCATCTTGCTCCATAATACACTACGAACTAAGCGGTGCCTTCGATACGCTGTACTAAAACGATTTCAAATAGTGCTCCGCAAAGACAACTTGCGGATCACGTTTACATTACCGCAAACTTTTTACGCTATGCTAAGTCTGTGTAATAGGAAGACTCTCCGTGTTACACAGACGCCATGGGCGCGAAGGTTGCGCCCATGGAGCCGCAAAGGCATAAAATAAATTATGTGCGACCGTTCGCAATCATTCTTTCCCGCCCGTCTAACTTGCTCCTAGTCTAAATGTACGCTTTTACGCTTGTAGACCTGCTAAAGCAGCGAAACGCATTTTCAAAAATGTGATAGCGCGAAGAACCTACTGTGGAAGCGAAAATCTCTAAGACCGTATCATAACACGTTCTCAGGGTTCATGCCCGAGTCCCTTCATCATAGCTTAAACGATGCCTGTCGACAAACACATTTTAGTTTTTAGGGGCGAAGCTCCTTAAGGCGGCACCCGTTCGTCCCTCGTAGTCGTAGTAGTAGTCGTAGTGCGTAACCATTCTTACGCTTTGACCTCCAAGGTGGTGCCGGTGGGAGATTTTTCCTGTGCGTTGTTGAACAATAAAAAATTCGCAGCGTGCGCGTTAACTAAAAGCCGAATTCTTCGGTCTCTCATTCCCCATTAGCAGCCATTGGCATGTTCCAGTAGGAAACGTTAGTAGAAGTAGAAGTGTAAGTGTTAGCTAAAAGCCGACTTCTTCTGTCTCTCATTCCCATTAGCAGCCATTGTTTACCTCCAAGGTAGTGCCTGGTGAGATTTCTCCTTTGCGTCATTAAACAATAAAAATTTTGTTCAAAACGCCGTTGATTGATGAAATAAACCAACGAAAGACGCCAGATGTTTTGTAAAAGCAAAACGAAAGAACGCCAGATGTTTCTAAAGCAAAATGAAAAGGCGCCAGCTGCTTAACGAAAGACGCCAGATGTTTTCTAAAGCAATGGTTTTCTAAACAATGAAAATTCAGAGCGTACATGTAAAATTAAAGTGAGCTGCAAGTCGTCATAACTCATCGAACCTTTAGTATAAACGCGCCCGATCTCACGTCGGTGATGATGTACTGGGCAGAATTCACGGAAGATTCACGGTTTACCGATGAACCTCCGCAGCTTCGCCCACTCATCATCATTCACTCCGTGGATATGCTGTGATTTTTTTTTCGACAGAAATTACAAGCTTCGGATAAAAAGTGTATGCCAACCATGAAGTATAGTAATATAATTATGTGTAACAAGCGTTGAAAGCTGGGCGAGTTGGTAAGGTTTCATCTAGTAAACTGCGCAGCAGACGGGACGCAAAGAAGGAACGAAAGGGACAGACGAGCTCGTCTGTCCCTTTCGTTCCTACTTTGCGTCCCGTCTGCTGCGCAGTTTGCCAGAAGATAAAGAAGATATAATTGTTGGGGTTTAGCGTCTCAAAACCACGATATGATTATGAGAGACGCCGTAGTGCAGGGCTTCGGAAGTTTCGACCACCTTTGATTGATTAACGTGCACCTAAATCTAAGTACACGGACCTCAAGCATTTTCGCTTGCATCGAAAATGCAGGCCGCCGTGGCCGGGATTCGATCCAGCGACCTTAGGGTCAACAGTCGAGCACCATAACCACTTGACCACCGTGGCGGGTGCCAAACGCGAAGTCCACTCTGCCCAAGAACAAAAAAAAGTTTGCCTGACCATGCCATTTTACGTGTGAAGGGGAAAACCGAACAAAGAGTGTGTGCAGAGCGAGGGGGGGGGGGATCAACGAAAGACGGTGAGGTTCAGACGCACTTCCGATTTGCTACCGTGCACTGGGCGTAGGGCTAAAGAGGTAAACACAGAGGTCGATGCTAAGCATGCTATGATGTTGACGTGAAAGAACTTATAAACGGGAAGCTTCGCCAGTTGCGTTCCAGGAGTTCCCTTAGTACCAGACTGCATTTCTTAAAAAAATAATTTGTGTAGCCTGCACTAGAGGCGAAAAGCTAAAGCGACAGCGGAGCTGGTGGGCACCTAGGTAGTCCTAGTTTTTGCTTAATAAGAACTTTTTATTGTGATTACTAAGAACTTTTAGATGCGAAGCATCTTATAGCGGAGTTCAAAGCGGTGGTGGTGGTGATGGTGTGCGGCGTGACCACCCTTGCTGCGCATGCGCAGACCCTCTCCACACACCTCCTCACCAATTCCCCTCTCCACTTCCTCTCTTCCCTTTCCCCCTCTCCCCTCCTCCTCTGAAGCGCGAGCTCCACATGCCAAAATTCTCTCCTGCACAACGCCGCGATGAGCGCCAGCGCATGCGCGTACCTTCCCCCTCTCTCTCTCCTCTCTTACGCTGCCCCCCTCTCGCGCGCCTGTCGACCGCGTTCCCCTCTTGCCCTGTGAGAATTAACGGCCAGGCTAGACGGAAGACACGACGCGCGTAACGTTCCTACTCGCGTTCCACGACGCGAGGTCGGTAGCATGCCCATCGAACGCTAACAGAACGCAATCGCGCTAGTGCTGAGGCTTCGCATCGCCTCATGGTCCCCTTTAGCGGGAGATGGTGTAATTTTTTACGATTGTTACTACTACTGTTATTAATAATAACTTGTTATTCACTCTATTTTTTCGCTTTCTTTGATTCTAGCTCTTTCTCTCTTTGTTTCTATTTGCATTTCTGTTTATTGCTCTTTCTCATTCTTTCTATGCTGTGCTTTACTCTCTACCGTTCTCCTTTTCCTCATCCTCGCCATCACATCTTTCCTCCTCACGCTCACTTCCCTTTCCCACCCCCTTGCTACAATATACTATACAAGGCTATGCTATTCTCTGCTAGCGTGCTCGGATATACCCGAGTGGTTAGGACGCTTACCTTCGGACCGAGGGTACGCGGGTTCGAATCCCGCCTCGTGAAGAATTTTTTTCGATAGGAATTTCTCTTGCTCTTTGTTTATACGTCTTTCTGTCTCTCTGTACTGGTTTTCTCGCCTATCACGGTTATTACAGAGCACGCTTGAGAAATCGGTGCACGTGTTCTGGGACCGCAGCAGAAGAGGACGAAGATGAAGAAGAGGATGTAGAGAGCGCGTACCGGTTTGTGAGGATGATCACGTCTGTGTGCGGCAGAGAAATTACGGTGAGCTTCAACAGCTTCGCTGTTGGAAAGCTGCAGTACATATATATATATATATATATATATATATATATATATATATATATATATATAATTCAAAAGGCAGTTCTGAAGGTCCGGTGCACATGTAGTTGAAGAAATGAAGCAGCACACTTACGAAAATTTCCTATTTTTACTCATTACTCATAAATGAGTAAAAATATGAAATTTGCGTAAGTGTGCTCCTTCATTTCTTCAACTATATATATATATATATATATATATATATATATATATATATATATATATATATATATATATATATATATATATAGGAATTTCTCTTGCTCTTTGTTTATACGTCTTTCTGTCTCTCTGTACTGGTTTTCTCGCCTATCACGGTTATTACAGAGCACGCTTGAGAAATCGGTGCACGTGTTCTGGGACCGCAGTATATATATATATATATATATATATATATATATATATATATATATAGAAAAGAAATCTGTGCCGTATCTATTTAACGCGGTTGCCCACTGGTGAAGCATTCAACGTCAGTGAAGACGGTAACGAATTATTCCCGCATGTCACGCAGTTTTTTGTTTGTGTAGAGAGGCATTTTGCAACTCCAGCGTACAGCCTCAAACATATAACAGCTGCATCTTTCAGGTACTTAGATATGGAGCAGCAACCTGGGGGTTTACCGAGAGCGTTCAACAAATACAGCACGGCGAATCGAGCCACGGAAAGCAAAATAATAGGCGTAACCTTAAGGGACAAGAAGAGGGCAGAGTGGGTCAGGGAACTGGTGTTAAGGAAATCTTATTCGAAATCAAGAAGAAAAAATGGGCATGGGCAGGGCGCGTAGTGCGAAGGCAAGATAACTGCTGGTCATTACGAGTAAGAGACTGGGTTCCAAGAGATGGTAACTGCGCGTAGGCAAAAAGTTAGGTTGGCAGAAGAGATTCAGAAGTTTTTGTGGATATTGTGGTCGCAGCAAGCACAGGACCGAGCGAAATATGGGACAGGCCTTTGCCCTGTAAAAGGCGTAGTCAGGTTTATGATGGTGATGATGACAACCTCAAAATTGTACATGATGCATTCTACTTACAAAGACCGTTAGTTTTGTACCAACCTCGTTTGATGAAATTTATAGTTATGTGTTATCTATGCGCTGTCTTTCATGCTATTAGACAACCGTATTAAAGTATAAAAACAGATGCTGCATTTCAACATTCACATTGCCAAGTGCTCCTTTCTTGCTATGTTTTATGCTACCGGCCAATCGCACGTGTAGCTGCTGCCTTGCGCAAACCACGCCAGAAAGTCTGGGAACATTCGGATTATCTTAGAATCATCTGTTAGGCTTGAGCGCACAAACGCGAACAGCGGAGGTTATTCTCGAACTGACGTGGCCACCAGCGGTAAGACTCGAATGTTCGATGCCGCATGTATAAATGCCGACGCGCCTTGCCGCGGTTCAGATTATCAACGGCTGACGCTCTGTTCGGCGCTATCAGGGGGGGGGGGATCGGAGATCTCTGTTCGTTCCGCGTTCGTTCTGGCGGTGTTACATCACAAAAGTGGGCGGTCCGCAGCTCTCTTCCGCCGAGAGGAAGACGACAGCCAATCGTCAAGCGGTGAGCGGCGAGCTTTCCGGAAGTACACTCTTAAAAAAAAGAGAGTCAAAAGGGAGTCACGTCTGCTTGACTCTCTTTGTGGCAGCCGATGACCACCTTTTTTTCTAAGGGGAGTCACAATGCTCTGGTCGACGCTCCTGAATGAAATAGATGACTCCCTTGCTCCAAGGGAGTCAGTGATGGTTCTGCATATACAGGGTGGGTTTTTTTTAAAAAGAAAGCTTCACTGGCTCCGACCAAGATACAGTTCGCTGCTTTGGCTTGTGGTATACCGAAAAATTTTGGTTGAGAATATATAACATGGATTCGTAAAATGTGGAATTACGCACGTATTGTGTTATGGCTTCAGTTACGATATTGCTGAAACGGCGCTTCGAAAACGTCTACAAGTAAACAGGGTTCTTAAAAAATCTTGCCCCCAAGCGAAACATTCAGAGTTATGACAACGTTTAACAATGGCAGCGCTGACAAATTTGCGAATCTTCGCACGTTTGCAAGCGAGGTTTGTAGATTCCTACGACAGCATGCATGGCAGAAAACATACATTTATTAGTGAAATGGACGTGCATGGTGTTGAACGCACTGGCGACCGGGAACACATCTAACTCGATGGCCGTAAAAACATGTGCCGCAAAGCTGGCATGATAACCGCGCAGACCGGTTATCAAGGCGACGCTTTACCGCGTCTCCTAAAGAGCGACAATACTACCAGAATTATAGCTCGCGTGGTCATCATTTCTGCCCGCCACAGCTAAACTATATCTTCACGATAATCCGCGCGGGCCACCAAATCGCTCAGCAAACGTTGAGCACAGCTAGGCACGCACACACGGCCTCACCGCACTCTCCTTAGCCCCTAGAGCAGGGGATGCACGTTCACCTGCGCCCCCTCCCACCGTACAGCCCTTACAGACACACACAGGGCACGCTTCGCCTCCTCCACCCTGATATTATTCAATAGAGCTTTAACTATGCATGGATGTGTGTTCTATAGCACCAAAACAAAACCGAAACCATTTAGGCGTTCGTGGAGGCTACTTTAATCCAAAGCCGAAGCCATCGATACGAGACAGCCATTTGGCCTGGCGTCGTGAGACGGCATTGTTCGTGATCCGTCTCGTTGTGGTCGTTCTTTAGTCCGCCAGAATAATCTGTGTCGTCAGGCGTGATTGCAAGTGATTGTTTTGCGTGACTTTCTTCGTGCTATGCATTCGTGGCGTAGTAACGTATCGTCGGCTCGCTCTTGCCGTGTCTGGCTGATCCTTTTGCGTGACTTTCCTTCCGTGCTATGCATTCGTGGCGTAGTATCGTGTCGTCGGCTCACGCTTGCCGTGACTGGCTGAAGCAGTGTCACTCAGTGTTTGGGAAAAGCAGCCTCCGGACGGAGAAGTCCCTGCAGTAAGCTTCGTTTCGTCGTGAACTTGCCTGAGCAAGATGGCAGCGCATGGCGGATCCCAGTGGCACCGACAGACGAAGCCTGTGGACGACGCTCCTACGGTCGTTATAGATTTCAGGTGAGTTCTGCCGGCTTCTGCCTACAACTCTTTTATTCGCTTCACACGTAGCTTTGCCACTTGTCTTTCTGATGTTCCAGTTGCACGGATTTTGCTATCAGTGTTTCAATGGCTTGGCAACGACGAAAACCGCACTGGACTATCCAGTAGCGGGTAAAACGGAGTGGTGCGCGCCAATATCGTGTTTCCTTATTCCATACATGCCAGAAAAACATGAAATTGCGAGTTGAAATCTCGGTTGCAAGTCGAGTGTGGTGACACGTTGAGCAACGTTTCACCGATATATATTTGAAGGGTAAGTAAGATCAGCTGATCAAAATCAATCTAATGCACCCGGCCCGAACATGCCTGATATCCAGATCATGATTTTGGCTCGTGAAACTCTAGAATTTAGTGTTTCTTTCCTTTGCTACCCAGACGTTGAAACACGTTTAATACGTATTTATTCGCTGCATATTCGAACTTCTCGCCGTGTTTGCTTGTTTGTGTGTTGTGTGTGTGTGTGTGTGTGTGTGTGTGTGCGCGTGCGTGCGTGCGTGCGTAACTGCTATAAAACTTTGATGCAATAGCTTTTGTAGCACGGTTTCATTTAATTGAAACAGTGGTGACTTGATCTTATGATGCTAAAAAATATCATGCAACAAAGGTAAATGTGAGTTCACTTCAAAGTTGAAGTTTTTTTTTTTTTCCACAAACTGCATACGAGCATAACCTCATCCTCCTGTGATACTTGCTTTGTCTAATGTGGTGTGGTGCTAGTACCTAATAGTAAACACAACACCGGCTAGTAATAATGGCAGTAAACATACTGCTCAAACGCTGTGTTTCGTGGATATTGGATGCCTTTGTTATACCAGCCGTGGTTCAGTTCGTTATTATTTTCAACACAAAGATACAGTCTACAGTGATGCTGTGGGCAGTGGACAAAAATCCCTCAAAATGGACTTGGAAGCGTTACGCTGCGAAGCCCAAGGACGCGGGTTCTATTCCTGACCCCGGCAGCTGCATTTAGAAGGGGGCGAGATACAGAAACTCCCATGCCCTCTGATTTGTGCACGTTGAAGAACTCCAGGTAGTTGAAATTAATCCGTGATCTCCCACTATGTAGCACCGCTTAATCGCATTGTGCTTTTCGCTCATAAATCTCTAGCAATTATTGCTTCGTCATTATACCTCGAAACACTCGCTGTATCCTATTTGAATTCTATTCGCCATAGTCTGCAATGAATATTTAGCACTTTTTACAGCAGGGTACCTCATTTGACATTCTTTTACAATGCACCTTAATTGTCCCAATTTCGTGCCATAATCAGCTGTTGTTTTTAATATGTATATAAGTCACTTCAGCACTGTTCCTTTTTGTTTGACCGCTTCTCATCACCTCGATTGTTTGAGGTTTGAGGTGATGTTTGTGCTGCACAGTTTGCCCGAGTTTGCTCCCAACCCTCTATACTGGTCAACGCTGGCTGGTGGGTTGTCCTTCCAGACAAACGGAAAAACGAGACCTTTGCCTGTTGATATAGATCTGAAGAAAAAATGGCACATTAGGCCTTTAGAATAGCTGCACCTTCGTGCAGCTGTTCTGAAGCCAGGCACTAGAAGGGCACGCTCACAATGATGCGACAGAAAGAAGGCAGTGAAGGCAAGCCTAATCTTGTCGTACATTCGCCATATTTCGTGTAGCTGTATACATATTTTGCCGTTTTCTTCATTAAACTAATAATAACATTTGGCGTTTAACATCCCAAAACCACGATATGATTGAGAGACGCCGTAGTAGAGGGCTCTGGAAATTTCGACTACCTGGGGTTCTTTAACGTGCAGCTAAATCTAAGTACACGGGCCTCAAACATTTTCGCCTCCAACGAAAATGCAGCCGCCGAGGCCGGGACTCGATCCCGCGACCTACAGGTCTTCGTTAAAATACTGCTAGTCTAGTGGTTATGGTGCTCTACTGCTGACCCGCAGGTTGCGGGATCGAATCCTGGCCGCCGCGGCCGCATTTTCGATGGAGGCGAAAATGGTTTAGACCCGTGTGCTTAGATTTAGGTGCACGTTAAAGAACTCCAGGTGGTCGAAATTTCCGAAGCCCTCCACTACGGCGTCTCTCATAATCTTATCGTGGTTTTGGGACGTCAAACCCCAACAATTATTATTATTATTAAAATATTGCTGCCATGCTATACAGGGTGATTTTTTTTCAGACAGTACATATCTTTTATAAAAAAACTCTATGACAGTCACGCTCCAGTAGTACTCTAGTTCGAGGCGGAAATATTCTGCCGCAACAAAAAATGCGTTGACGGGACTAAATAACAAAAACCCGTTAACTAATTTTTATTTATTGACTTGAGGGCAGTTGTTTATATTAGAAATTTGTAGTGCGTGCCGCTTTATGGTATACCCATTTTTCAGAAATCATGAAAGTTTTACGTAACTCGAGATATTTATTGTGAAATTTTAAGGGCTAAATCAAAACTGATCGTGTCCGGCACACAGAAAACGCGGTTTTTCTGTTACGTCAGACCGGAGCTGCCCGCGACAAGGGAGTGACGAAATTTGAATGAAGGCGCGTTGTGGTCGTACCTTTTCGTGAAAACTGGCAAGTCATCTAACTTGCGTCAGCGGATCGCCTTACCTTTGCATGTGGCGTTTGGTGCTCATTTGTTTCTTTCGAGATGCGCGCATCCGAAACGGCAGTAATATCAACCTTTTCTTTCTATGTTTACAGATAAGTACCACACATCGCACCCAAATAATAAGCTGTTTACTTGTGTATTTCTGAATGCTTGCAGATTTTCCTGATCACATTCTGCTTCAGGCCCACCTTCATTAAACTATCATCACCTTCTTTTCACGTGTAGCTCCGAGCTTACGTAACAGAGAAGCGACGTTTCCTGCACGTCAGGCGCTATCAGTTTCGATTTCGTCCTTGAAATTCAAGGATGAATATCACGAATTACGTGTAACTTTCGCGATTAAAAAAAATGTGTATGCCATAAATTGGCACGCGATACAACTTTCTAATATAAACAACTACCTCCAGGTCAGGAATTAAAAGTTAATTAATGAGTTTTTGTTAATTAATCTCTTCATTGCCATTTTAGTTGCAGCAAACTATTTCCTTCTTGACATAGAGTGTGTGCGCGAAAACATCTTGAGCATGACTATTATACAATTTTGATAAGAAATATGCGTTCTCTAAAAAAACATCCTTCTAATTGTACGGAGGTCATGCAGCGGAAACAGTTGCAGCTGGCTAAAGGAGTAACAGACCCTCAAAGTACAGCAAAGTTAATGAGTATCCCTGGTTTTGTTCATTGCCATGACACTTCATGGAATCTGGTGTGTGAGCGCTGCCCTTCTCAGATTAAAAGGTGATCGATCTGTCTGTCATCATGTGTTTATTTTGTGCACTTGACTATTTCAGGTTGCTTCAAGACTGCACATTGAAGCTCTACAGCTGCATTTGACCAGGAAGCCTCCTTGGAAACTTCGTGTCTCGAGGTAGTCAAGACGTGTCCAAGAATTCGGAATAGCCACGCTTAAGGTCTGGCCGTGAGTGGTCTCGAATCAGTGCAACCTGCTGTCCTTTTCGCCAGAATGCCACCTGACCCTGACATGGTCTGGGAACACGACACTGCCAAGCTCATGCACGCAAGCTGTGTCACCTATTGGGGTCCTGTATCTCAGATGACTACATGAGAATCCTGTACTACATGAGAACTACACATGTTGCATGTTTTGCGCTGTATGCCACATAAAATATGTAATGGATGTCGCAAAGAAGTGCTTGATGGCTGGCCATTGATTCCTATTCATAAAAACTGACTGCTGGCTATGCTAATGTTTATGCCAGGTCTAGTATATTGCCGCATTTGACAGTAATGAACGATGTTAGCGAAACTATTGCTTTTCATATCTCACTCATTCTGACAGTAATGTGTCTCGCTGTATTTCTGGACGGTGTTTCTGTATTTCAGTTCTGTACAGAACTCTCCATACCACCGCTAAATATATATATTTATATATATCATACCTTATATATATAAGGTACTTGACACACGACGTACGTTTTAGCATTAGCATAGTGCTAAAACGTACGTCGTGTGTCAAATGCCTTCCTACAGTATCAGGACCTTCGTGATCTTTCTGTAGCTCTTATATTTAAGGGTCATTCCATGCCAAGTGTCCCAGACGTGGCGCTCGCACATCGCAGCTTTTGCTGATAAAATTTGTGCCTTTTTCCTGTGCCACATGGAGCATTGTGGCAAAACATTCTTGCTCGAAAAAATTTTTGACGGTCCTGGCACCCCCTCGAATTTCGCTTCTATTTATTAAACTGTACCTAATAGAAAAATGTGTATAAAATCTACTTTTGTCTGTTGAGCTTCTAAACTGCGCTTGCGCTATCGCAGAGGTTCTGTTTAGTTGTCCCATTCATTATTTCCGAATTTTTGTGTTTCACTACCAGCTACGTAGCTTCAAAAACTACAAAAATCTTCAAAGTTCGTGAATTTTTCTTGAGCTATCTGGAACTCGCCCTAACCAATATTAATAATAGCCTGATTTCCAGGAAAGTGTATTTTAGTACAGAAATGTTTAGGGGTAAAATAGACTTCAGATCTTTCCGAAAAAAAATTGTGAAATTAGAGAAAATGTACGATTTGTTGCATGTTTGACCATATTTTTCATACTGATGCGGTCAAAGTAAAAATCCTCGTCATGCAGCGTTTGATAAAAGACTTCATCGTTAAGTAATGAAAAAAGTCTTATCAAATCATTTTTTTCTTTTAAGGAAGAAAATAATTTTTGAATTTGGCCCTCCGAACGCGCAGTGCATTTCATTTTGTTGCCACTTCGCCGCAAAGCACGTGGTAGCCCTTGCAGCGGACACTCGTCACAGGCAACGGCCAGATGCGAGATGTATGTCAGTGGCTCGTGAGTGGTCGAAAGTCTTGTCACGTTGATGTCAGGGCGACGAGTAATGAATTCGCGTTACAATGTGAGCTTGCTTGGCGGGCCCAATGGGAAGTATGGACGCCCGAGAGCAGCCTATGGCGTCGTTGGCACATTGTGCTAGAGGCCGTCTGTACAACATGTATACCCTGAGAAAGAAGTGTGTACAGTGTGCATTATTTCTTTCAGTATGTGTATGCTAGTTGTGCAGACGTCCCTCTAGGACATTGTGCCAACGACTCCACATGCTGCTCTCGGGCGTCCATATTTCCCATTGGGCCCGCCTAGCAAATGCTCATTGTAACGCAAATTCATTACTCGTCGCCCTGACAGCGCGACAAGACTTTCGACCACTCACGAGCCGCTGACATACATCTCGCATCTGGCCGCTGCCTGTGACGAGTGTCAGCTGTAAGGGCGACCACGTGCTTTGCGGCGAAGTGGCAGCAAAATGAAATGCACTGCGCGATCGGAGGGCCAAATTCAAAAATTATTTTCTTCCTTAAAACAAAAAAAAATGATTTGATTAGACTTTCTTCGTTATTTAACGATGAAGTCTTCTATCAAACGCCACATGACGAGGATTTTTACTTTGACCGCATCAGTATGAAAAATACGGTCAAACATGTGACAAATCGTACATTTTCTCAAATATCACAATTTTTTCGGAAAGATTTGAAGTCTATTTTACCCCTAAACATTTCTGTACTAAAATACACTTTCCTGGAAATCAGGCTATGATTAATATTGGTTAGGGTGAGTTGCAAATAGCTCAAGAAAAATTCACGAACATTGAAGATTTTTGTAGTTTTTGAAGCTACGTAGCTGGTAGTGAAACACAAAAAAATCGGAAATAATGAATGGGACAACTAAACAGAACCTCTGTGATAGCGCAAGCGCGGTTTCGTAGCTCAACACACAAAAATAGATTTTATACACATTTTTCTATTAGGTACAGTTTAATAAATAGAAGCGAATTTCGAGGGGGTGCCATGATTGTCAAAATTTTTTTCGACCAAAAGTGTTTTGCCACAATACTCCATGTGGCACAGGAAAAAGGCACAAATTTTATCAGCAAAATCTGTGATGTGCGAGCGCCACGTCTGGGACACTTGGCATGGAATGACACACACACACACACACACACACACACACACACACACACATATATATATATTGAGAGAGCGTAGGCATCGGCAAGTTGGTAATTCATGTTTGACTTTTTGAGCGCGCAAAAGAACAGGGACGAAAAACGACGCAGACACAGCGCTGACTTCCAACATATGCTTTATTTTCTACAGTGGTACGTATATATATAGACAACAAAAAGCAACGCACGCAGGCGCATTGTACAGGAAGGCTTCATGTAAAACCACAAATAAGTATGCATGATAAGCAATCAAACAACCTGATACCGGATTTTTTTCTTCTTTAAGAGATCAAGCGGTCATTCCTGACTACCACTATCGTCTAGTCACCCCGTGGGCCTTGCTCAGAAAGTCTAGTTCTTTTTAGATAGGTCAATTGAAGGTGCACTAATGCACATGTCTCCCAAACTTGCAATCTTCGCCGCTTCAATTATCTCACGTGTTGTTTGTGCCTGGCTCCTTCCTGTCGCAGTGCACTGCGAATACATGGGATCGCACCCACACTTCCTGCAGTGGAAAGCCAAATGTCCCACACCTCCAGTTCGCACGTTATTTGCGTGCTCACGTAGCCTGTCATTGGCACACCGTCCCGTCTGCCCTATGTATTTCTTGCCACAGGACAGCAGTAACTCATAAACGATGTTGTTCTCACATTTAACAAAGCTTTCTTTGTGCTTTTTATGGCACCTGGGTTTTTCAGAACCACTGTAGGAGGCCTTGCACAGATTATAAAGCTTGTTTGGTGCTGAAAGGACGACTCTTACGTTGGCGTTGTTTCCTATCTTTTTCAGCCTATGTGATACATCGTGAAGGTACGGTATGACGGCGCATTTCTGCTTGACAGGCTCCGTTTCTGGTGAAGCCTGCTCCTCACCCTCGCGAGCATGTTTGACAGTCTTGAGAAGACCCTCCGCCACAGATGTGACGACATACTGAGGAAACCCCGCCTTTTTCAGGCAGTCAGCTTGCGCCTGGAAACTACACGAACACTTGTGAGGACATGAGCGGCGAAGCGCATTCATTAGGGTTAATTTTGCAATACCCCTTTTAACTAGCTTGGAGTGGCCCGAAGAAAACGGCAGAAGCGGCTTATTGGCCCTGGGCTCGTACGACCAGCAGACCTGGTCTCGCTCAAAGAACATTCGTAAGTCAAGAAAACGCAAGGCGTTGTTTTGCGGCATTTCGTGCGTGACTGCGAGCGGTTGCAGGAAACGCGTGAACAGATCAAGTACGTTTGAAGAATCATTGCCAAATTCGCCTGGACTTGATTCTAGAAAGACAACGTAGTCGTCTACATATTTAAACACCTTCTTTATATTTGTGCCTGTTAGCTCTGTTTCTAGTTTCTAGTAACAGGCACAAATGTAAAGAAGGTGTTTAGATATGTAGACGACTACGTTGTCTTTCTAGAATCAAGCCCAGGCGAATTTGGCAATGATTCTTCAAACGTACTTGATCTGTTCACGCGTTTCCTGCAACCGCTCGCAGTCACGCACGAAATGCCGCAAAACAACGCCTTGCGTTTTCTTGACTTACGAATGTTCTTTGAGCGAGACCAGGTCTGCTGGTCGTACGAGCCCAGGGCCAATAAGCCGCTTCTGCCGTTTTCTTCGGGCCACTCCAAGCTAGTTAAAAGGGGTATTGCAAAATTAACCCTAATGAATGCGCTTCGCCGCTCATGTCCTCACAAGTGTTCGTGTAGTTTCCAGGCGCAAGCTGACTGCCTGAAAAAGGCGGGGTTTCCTCAGTATGTCGTCACATCTGTGGCGGAGGGTCTTCTCAAGACTGTCAAACATGCTCGCGAGGGTGAGGAGCAGGCTTCACCAGAAACGGAGCCTGTCAAGCGGAAATGCGCCGTCATACCGTACCTTCACGATGTCTCACATAGGCTGAAAAAGATAGGAAACAACGCCAACGTAAGAGTCGTCCTTTCAGCACCAAACAAGCTTTATAATCTGTGCAAGGCCTCCTACAGTGGTTCTGAAAAACCCAGGTGCCAAAAAAAGCACAAAGAAAGCTTTGTTAAATGTGAGAACAACATCGTTTATGAGTTACTGCTGTCCTGTGGCAAGAAATACATAGGGCAGACGGGACGGTGTGCCAATGACAGGCTGCGTGAGCACGCAAATAACATGCGAACTGGAGGTGTGGGACATGTGGCTTTCCACTGCAGGAAGTGTGGGTGCGATCGCATGTATTCGCAGTGCACTGCGACAGGAAGGAGCCAGGCACAAACAACACGCGAGATAATTGAAGCGGCGAAGATTGCAAGTTTGGGAGACATGTGCATTAGTGCACCTTCAATTGACCTATCCAAAAAGAACTAGACTTTCTAAGCAAGGCCCACAGGGTGACTAGACGATAGTGGTAGTCAGGAATGACCGCTTGATCTCTTAAAGAAGAAAAAAATCCGGTATCAGGTTGTTTGATTGCTTATCATGCATACTTATTTGTGGTTTTACATGAAGCCTTCCTGTACAATGCACCTGCGTGCGTTGCTTTTTGTTGTCTATATATATATATGTACCACTGTAGAAAATAAAGCATATGTTGGAAGTCAGCGCCGTGTCCGCGTCGTTTTTCGTCCCTGTTCTTTTGCACGCTCAAAAATGTCAAACACACACACACACACATATATATATATATATATATATATATATATATATATATATATATATATATATATATATATATATATATATATATATATATATATATATATATATATATAATGCTTAACAATTGTGGTGACGTGGCTAAGGACTACGCATTATTCGCAGGATGTTGTGCCTATAGTTTAGGTGCTTACTGATAAAACAGTAGGTTGTCATTACAATGTGAACATGTATGAAATGGCATGAAGTGTTTAAAACCGATTCAAAGAATAATTTTACGAATCGCAGAAATTTCAGTTTGTTTATAGGATGAAGGCATGCAGACGTGAAAGAGAAGACACAGACAAACCAAACGCTAGCGTTTGAGCTGTCCGCATCTCTTCTGTTTCCGTGTTGCATGGCTTACTTTCTTCTAGAATCAACATTTTTTGTTGTTTTACGCGAGCGGAAATTGTTCTGAGACTCATCTATATAAACGTCGAGTAGTATTTTATTTCCCCCAGAGGAATCGAATGCAGCACTGTAAAGTTGCTACAAAAACTTGTTGCGGCTGTCATGCATCCACCACAGTGTTCCTGTTTGAGTAAACCCGGTGGAAGTGCCTTGTTGAGTAACAAAGAGGTGGCGGCACCAACTTTCGTCGATTGTCAGATAAAAACCCTAATGGTGTTCGCTTTGATTTGAAGTTCTTTTGAAATTCTTGATCAATCTCTATAAAACTTGTTTAGTTTATGTGTATTTGTACGCTGATTTTGAAAATGCAAATATTTTTCTACTATTATATGTCGTGTTAAGTATATCAAACATTTCATGTGCCATGTTAGGCCTGCACGAGTTACAAAGTAAGCATATCACAATAATATGAAATGGGAACTGTATGCAACATAACCAGAATGCATGTCCTAAACCCACTTAACAATAGTCATAGTATGCTGAACATTGACCAGTAAGTGTATGTCTAGCTGGTGATTCGCTCACGAGAGTTCAATATTACGTAACTTTTAACTCAAATGGGTTTAAAACGCGAGTTCGTATGTGGGCTAGTGGGTTCATGAACATTATGCCAGAACAGCGCAGTAAACTCCTTTGCCAGAACAGCGCAGTAAACTCCTTTAAAACTATTGCATACAGTTTTTATCCCCTAACTATAGCGATATGTCGATTTACTTTGTAACTCCAAGTTTGGAAAGGCTTGCTCGTCAAGACACATGAAATTTTATGTGTAAAAACTGCGTTTTCTTCCAGATAATTGCATATTTGAAATCGCCACATAAGTAAACCTAAACTCAGCAAGTTTTATCAATATCGACCAAGAAGAAAAATAAACGCATTATTTGTTGCAGAGTGTCTCATTGAGTACCACGAAGTGGTCACACTGACTCTTCCAGGGGAGTCATGTACACCACTGTCCTTAAGGACAACGGAGTCAAAGGAACGCTCCAGTGGGGGTCAGCGTTACCATGGCAAAGGGGTCACCCTGACTACCTAGAGGTACTAGCGGGAAATAAAAGGTAGTCATGTAGACTCCTGCGTTGGGAGTAACGTAGACTCTCTGCTTGTGAAGAAGGGAGTCGTTGGTCTGAAGAACGAAGGGAGTCGTTTGACACCCCAAATTGTGAAGAAGGGAGTCGTTGGTCTGAAGAACGAAGGGAGTCGTTTGACACCCCAAAAGGTCATCATATGTGTAGCGAGGCGATTACCACCCAAAGGTAGTCAGTACAGACACCCTTTTTTTTAAGAGTGTAGACGCGCATGGTTTGTCCTCGGCAAAGGGACCGAATATTTGAAAACGAAGTGTTTCTCGCCTTCTAATAAATACAGTTGTTATACGAAAAGATATTGTTTTTCTTTTCAAGCTCAAGCAGTTTCTGAAACAGAAATATCTATGAGCGCTGATATTTATTGGTGTTAGTTTTTATAACGTGCTTGCTATGTTAAGTCGCGCACGCGAAAAAAAAAAGAAGAGTAGCGGTTGGCGCAGTTTTTCAAAATGTCGTCCCACCGGAATGTCTGGCTTGGCTTCCGGGTGTCGGATCGTCAAAGGGAGCTTCTGCTTGCTTTTATAAAAGAGCACCCACAGATAGCTACGCCGTCGCGCCCGCTGGGGCCGCCGTTCACGAGTGAGGACAGGGACGACACGTGGCAAGAGCTGGTAGTGCTTTTGAACTAAGAAGTCCCTGCGCGTAAGACCACAGCCCAGTGGCAGGCCCGTTCATTTCGTTCGCACTGTTCGTTTGGAGAACCGAATTCCGACGCCGCACTCGCTCATGGCTTCAAACGCATCTCGCACCTCCAACCGCAAGAGAAGCAGACGTCGCAAGCGTCATTTTCTGAAAATCAGCTGTTGCGGCAGTCGCAACCGCCGCATCACGCCGTGCGAAGCCGTTTGTTCGCTCGAGAGAACGCGTGCGAACGGCCTCGCGATCCGTTCGTTTGTAGCAGACGACATGCTCGTTATGACGCGGTATGACGTCACCAAAAAATAAGAGATCAAGCAAAAAGAAAAATGGCTACGCCCCTCAGAGACGTGGTTTTTTCCGGCTTCGGCTAATCGCGTGCGCCGCCAGAATGGGTGCAGAACGAACGGCGCAGAACAGCGATCTCCAATCACCCTACTCGTTATGACGCAATATGACGTCACCAAAAATAGAAAATATCAAGCAAAAAAAAAAGAAATGGTGACACCCCCCGGCCTTGAGTGGCATCTCCCGCTTCAGCCAATCAGCGCGCTTGTTCTTCTCCAGGAGAACGAACAAGCGGAACGAACAGATCTCCAATCGCCCCCCAGTATAAGCGTCTATCGCTTGTAGTTTGACTTCTCGTTTACTGGGCACAGGTTCGACCGAATAAAAAGTTTAGCCGTGAACAAGCCACTGCTGCCTTCGTCCACAACACGACCCCGTGAGAATATTCGCTACCGCCTCCTAACTTTGTGTGTGCCGGGTGGTGTGTTTACGAAAGGCGGATGGGAAGTTGGGGTAAAGAAAAGGCAGCGAGGGCACACGGGTGAGTGGGAGTAGGGTGAACTTGTTTGCAGAGTTCCGAATCAAACTGTACACGTTCGATTTCTGCGCTGGTTGTCGGACTTTCATCGTCGACGTCGTGTCTGCACGCTATCACGTCGTTACGCACTGAGCTATTGTGTCTTCAACCAGACATTGTCGATAACTTCATTCCAAGAGTACTTTGAACTCGTGGCGCCAAACTCTCGAACTTCCAGTCCAGCACTGTCAAGCTTGGAGCCTGCTACCCTTACAAAAATATGTTTAGATAGTCCATATAAAGTTTGTAGACATCTGTCTATAAAATCAATTGACGTTCTATAGCTGAATTCTTTAGACTGGTCTATAGACAGTCTATGGAATAGTGGCCACACTCGTTTTTATAGACCAGTCTACAAGAAAGTCTAAGTCTATAGATTGGCTATAGAAGGTCTGTAGATTAATAAAAATTCATGCGTTTAAACCGATGTCTGCAGAATGTCTATAAACAAAAGTCTATAGGCTCATATAAATCTACTTTGGTTTACTTTTGTCTATAAAATATCCACAGACAAATGTCTGTAGATTATCCATAGGCTATTCCTATGACCCAGTATATAGAGTGTCTACGGACTTATTACCTCACAAATATACTGTGGTCTACAGATTGCCTAGAGGCAGTTCCTGTAGATTAGTGATGTATAAATTTGTCCCAATAAATTCTGGAAAAGAAAACGAGGCAAAGCACACAGAAAAGAATGACAAGCACAAGCGCTGACTTACAACAGAGCTTTAATCAGAAAAAGATACAAAAATATAAAAACTTGCGACAAAGCATGCGCGAAAAACTAATGCAGACCCATATATGCATACAATGTAACGAAGCTACTTCTCTGTTAATAGAACTTTTACTAGACAGACAATTTATGGTTCATCAAACAATGAAAATATGGAGTGGCAGGACCAATATTTGCCCCAGTTTTTCTCACACAGATACAGCAACAAGGAGAGCATGCACTCGCTTAACAAGTTTAATTGAACTGAAGCTCACATCCACCAACGATAATTTACATATACGTGGTGTGCTACTTCGAATGAATTAAGTTTGTAGTTGTATGTGTGTACTTACTGTTACTACCAGTTCAAAACGTGTTTCAGACAAATGAATTGCCTTACAGTGAGCCTCGTGTACAAACCTAATGAACGAGCGAATGGGAATTTTTTCGAGGGCCTCGTTTCTTTGTTAGACACAACCAAATTAATCGAACAGACAATTAAGCCAGGGAAAGCATAGCGGACATTAATTGTCGTCTTTAAAGAGGCACTGAAGAGCAAAACGATTTTTCTCATATTAGTAAATTACTCTTTCACGATACCAAAACCACCACGCTTGCTGCGAGAAGATGCTTAGTAAGCATGAAAATACGCAAAAACAAAATGTGGGTGGCGACGCCACCTTGAAGTTTCCACACCATTCGCCGTGACGTTACATGTTTTGACGGCGCCTACTAGGGACTACGTAGTTCTTAATCGGTAAAAATGAAGTACATTGTCCTCTGAGGGGGCCAGAGACTTGACATACCAAGTTTGGGGTAATTTTATTGAGCAAATGGCGGCAAAATAAGATAAATACACTTTGAAATCAGTGACGTCACGCGGGAAGATTTCGGCGCGAAATTTAAAAATGAAACTTTGACGTTGGTTTTCTCCTCTATTAATAAACCTATGGTGGCGAAATTAACGACATTAGAGTTCTCAGAGCCCAATTTAGCGATCTAAACCGATTCATTGTTTCTCTTTAGTGTCCCTTTAATTGTAGTGTAGCAATAATCGCGTACGTTGAAATTGATTACAGTGGACGAAAACCCACCCTTTCCGTCGGTGGGATCTGAATCCACAACCTTCTAGTTACACGTCTGGCGCTTCCCCGTTTACTTCGTTGGGTACTTACGTATTTGTTATCCCTAGGAGTCTCAGCCAGCACCGCACGTAGCCCAGGTGGCGAGTTTGGAACATTCATTTTTGACAGAGGGCATCACGTGGCACTTGATCTTAGCATCACGTAATAATAATAATATCTGGGGTTTAACGTCCCAAAACCACGATATGATTATGAGAGACGCCGTACTGGAGGGCTCCGGAAATTTGGACCACCTGGGATTCTTCAACGTGCACCTAAATCTAAGTACACGGGCCTCAAACATTTTCGCCTCCATCGAAAATGCAGCCGCCGCGGCCGAGATTCGATCCCGCGACCTTCGGATCAGCAGTCGAGCGCCATAACCACTAGACCACCGCGGCGGGGTCTTAATTAGCACCACATACAGCTGACCAATAAACCCTCGCATGCTAACTTGATGCTTTAAGTCTACCGGGGCGACGCCCTCGCTGAATCTACGAAAGAATGGGATCTTTTCGATCGTTTTGGTTGTGTATAAAAAAGAAACGAGGCTCTCCAAAAATCCCCTCATGGAAAAAGCCGCCTCATGGAAAGATCGCGTGCCACGTGACAAACTCTGGCAAAGAAGAGTGTTCCACACTCACCGTCTTGAGTACGAGTGGCACTGGCTAACACTCCAAGGGACTACACATACATAAATGCCCAGCAAAGCGTACGGCGAAGCGCTTTCCGTCGTAGCTCAATCGGCTGAGCATCGGGCGTTTAGATACCATCAACGCAAAGGGCGATTTTCCGTTCACTTTATTCCATTTCAATTTAGGCCATTGTTACTACACTACAGTTAAATAAAGCCAACAATTAAAGTCCGCTATGCTTTCCCTTGGCTAATCGATTGATTTGGTTGTGTCTGTACACACCCAAGAGCTACGATCCGCGACAGACAGACTAAAATCTTTAATATAGAGCAACTACGTCCATTTGCAAAAACGAGCGCGGCACCGTATAGACGGCGACGCAGCTACAAACACATAGCCTCTGAGCAGCATGGCGTATGCATGACCGCGCCGTGTGTGTACATGTGCCTCTCTATCTGCACACCCGTCTACTTTTATAAAGTTGTTTTGCACGTTAGTTAACTATAACCATGCTTATAACAATAATTGATGGGGTTTAACATCCAAAAACCAGGATTATGAGCGACGCCGTAGTGGAGGGCTCCAGAAATTTTGACCACCCGGGGTCCTTTATACGGGCACCTAAATTTAAGAACACGGGCCTCAAGCACTTCGCGAGCCCTCAAGCAAAGCGACCGCCGCGGCCGGGATTCGATCACCGCGACCTGTGGGTGAGCAGTCGAGCACCTTAACAACTATATATATTTAGACCACCGTGGCGGGTAACTATGCTTATTGAACGATAACGTCTGTTGCATTTCCACAACAGAAAGGGTACGGGGCGACCAGTAATGTTTAAAAGCAGACTCAATTTTATAGTGACAAGGCATGTGCACGTCATTTCATGCAAGGATGCCGCATTGCATACAGTCAAGGAAGAAGGGCGAAACAACACAAGGCCTGCCATCGCGCAATGCAACGCGTATTCTTCAGGCTGTTTTTAGCTCTAATCGACGCACACGGCAACGCCTCCGCGGAAGCGTATAACGAACACCACAGAAGGCAGAGACACTAGTACAAGGCATACTTTCTTATCAAACACTTCCTCTTGCACACCATCTCTATTATGGCAGCTTGCCGCTCGGGCAATCTTACCTACACAAAGTCGTCATGCACAGTCACGCAATTTGGCAACGTTCTTGAACTCACCGAAGAGCGATATTCGCTGTGGCGACAGTCTCGTCAAAAGGCGCGCGCTTGTGATCTTGCTCAAAACATCGCGCTCGTTGGGGCTACGACAACACATGGCCGTCAACGATTCCATGTCAAACAACGATGCGTCCGTCCCGACACGCCGTGTAAGTACGTGTCCATTCCACGACTTCCAGCGACGATACCGGCACGTAATATTATTCAACGCGGTAAAAATACACGCGCGCAACGAACTTATTTCGGCATTACACACAGCGCTGCGAGAACTTATTTTACAACGACCCTCAACTGGCTCAACTGGCTCAACTGCCTGAACGGCTTAAACGTCAGTGCGCCTGCGCGCCCCCTGGTTTGAACTGATTGGCTCTCGGTCAGCGAGCGATTTGAAACTGAGTTGCAGCTGCGCGCCCTCTTGCGTTCGTTTGCCGCACCGGTTCTCGCTTTTCTCCCCTTCCTTATCCTGTTCGCTCGCGCGCCTTCACGATTCAAGGCGAAACCCCGTATGCGCAAAAATTCACGCGACAGCGACGAGCGATGCTATGAGCGACGAAACGAGCCGTTCGCGCGACGTGTTGCGTGGTCGATTTCGCGCGATCGCTCGGTTTTTCAGATTTGGAATCCGTCGCATGTCCGTCGCTCGTCGCCCGGAAGTGCTGTGCTCAAGCAGCCAATAGCAAAACACCGGAATAAGATGCATCAGTGACGTATTGCTGATTGCCGCCACTTTCTTATCGACGCACATCAACAACAACGTTCATCAACATGACCAACGGCGACGAGCGCAATGTTGACGTTGTTGAACGCGAACGCTGGGACCTGCGCCGTCTGTGACGCGGCTTGGCAGCACGTAGCAGCAGTGATGGGATCGAAAAAAATGCTGCAAGACAATGATAAACATTTTATGTATCATTATGCAACAAAACATCGTATTTTACATTGCATACCGCTGAGAACGGGCCACTTTTGGTACGAGTAAACGCCCTCATGTCAGCAACAGTGGCGATCGCTCGCCGAGGGCGTCGCGTGAATGGGGTTTGCTCATCCAAGCGACCGCTTGCGCGAAGACGATCTACGTCGCGTCGCTCGTCGCTGTCGCGTGCATTTTCGCGTATATGGGGTTTGGCCTTCACGGCAGTGCCTGAACGAAAAAGCAACTTCTTAGTGGGGAGGCCGCTTCTGAGCGATTCTTCAATTGTATTTCCAGTGCTTGCTGTTTAAACATACCGTTCGTGGACCATTCGTGTACAGGATATGTAACGAACGGTCCGTTTTTACTACTATCTGTAACAGCTGTTGCCCTCACGGCCGTGTCTGTGTGTATGATCACAAGCATGTGGAAAACTTGAGCCTTTGACAGCAAGTGTATTTGAAATCGCTTACTGAAACACGATTTAATATTACATTGCACGTCGTCGTAATGAAAACAGAAAAATGCATATTTGTTGAAGAGCATCTTAATTAACATATTACCTTCTGAAAATGTCGTGAAAATGAACAAATATAATGAGCTAGCGAAAGGGCCACAGCTAATTCGCAAAATATTTTTAACAAAATTGGTTTCTGGGCACAGTGCTTCGTATATGAAAAGAATGGCGAAATACTATATATTGAATAGTAACAAAAATGAAAGCACTGCAGTGGGCCCTGCTATTTTGTCTTGAAAAAGAGCTGTTGTACTCTGTTCACTGTTTGCCCATCGTCCCGCTTCAAAGCTGCGATTTCCAGTGTTCGACGAAATACATTGCCCTTTGCATTGTAGCAACGAAGGCGGAAAGAACCACACAGTCCTTGCAGTACATCCAGTCGGTGAGCCATAGAGTGCGACATACTTACTGGAAACATCTTTAGTTCTAATGTGAGCATGCGAGTTACGAGGGGAAATATATATGTGCCATGTGCGCCAGAATGTGTTAATGAGATATACAAAAACGCATTCCTGCTCAATTTCACATTGTGGTTCAATTAATTAATGAGCCCCCTTAGTTCTTTTTTAACATACCTTACAGCTAGGGCCCAATGGGGCAATAAGGAGTGCATGCTTAGATGTTATATAAACAAAAAGGTAGCAAAATTGCATAAAGTACACACGTCTGATAAAATTTCAATGAAAAACCTTATTTTCAGCAAAAAATTAAATAACTCCACTTTAGCTTCTGTCTTTAGACAGTCTATAGACTGGGATTTGACAATAGGAAATAACACCAATTTATCAACCTTTGTATATAGACAATCTATACACTGGGATTAGACAAAACACAAACTTCATCAACTTAACTTTTGTCTATAGATTGTATATAGACCAACAATAGAAAAAAAGAACCATACGCTTTTTAAAAACTTTTGTTTATAGACAATCTATAGAACGCAATTAGACAAAAGATGACACGCATTTATAAACTTTTGTCTATAGATTGTCAAAGGATTTTCTTTAGGCAAAATGCTAAATCTACATAAAGGCGAACTCGACTACAAGAAGTCTACAGACACTCTATAGACTGTCTAAATCCATTTTTGTAAGGGTAAGGAGACTCGTTCTTGTTGGTCGGTTTTCAGCATCTAAAATGCGCATCCATCAAGATGTGATGGAAGTAAAGGTACAACGGTATGCATTCATCACTGGATGTTTACTTTTTGTCTGTATGCTGGTTCGGTTGCATTCAACGTCTATATTTGTAACTCGTGGCGAGGTTCGCACACATATGCGACATAGAAAGTTCGTCATACATCATTCAGGGCCATTTTCAGGGTTCTGCACCTTACCACCTACCTTATATGTTTGATATTTCGTCTTCGGTGGTCACTATACTTTAACCCACGGGTCAGCAACCTGCGGTTCGTGGGGCAGTATTATGCGGCGCCCAGAACGACGTCAGAGCACCCCCGCCCCTCCTCTTGTCATTTCCTATCTGAAAGCCCTACACGGTAGTTTTGACCTCAAATTGAGTTAGACAGGAACAAAGAAAGATCGCCTACGGTTGGCATTGTCCATTTAGCTAGATAACGTAAAAAAGGGCATTCGAATTTAGGTTCTTAGATTTTCTAAAACATTCGAGTAGCACTTGAATCTTTGCGAATCATTTTAAGGTGGATCTCGGGGAGGTCCCATATATGTACCAATTGGAACTGGCTGATCTGCAGACTCACGATGAGCTCAAAGAGGCATTCGATGCAAAATACAATCTGAAGCTTTACGCTGGCTTCACAGGCTCAAACTTTTGGAGTTTCAAGAAACTATAGCAGCAGCCGTGGTAACAGTGTTCGGCAGTACATACGTCAGCGAATAGACTTTCATCAAATCAAACTTGCGTTCCTGACTAACCGATGAACACCTCCATGATTTTCTGCGTCTGCTGGTAAGAAACCTTGATGTATATGTTTGCGAGTTGGCTGAAGATGTTCCGCCCCAAAAGTTGCATTGAAGGGGTTTTTTTTTTGTCTGCTTGTAACCTATAGCGCATATATGTTTGTAAATTGCAGCCTTGTGAAATACGTGCAAAAATAAACATGATTTCTATTCTAGTTTTGTGCGTCACTGTCAATTCGCTGAACTTTCTCTCCTTGCCTGCCCCCCCCCCCCTCTTTGCTGTTGACTTTAGGGCCAGACATTTGTGAATTTCTTTAGAACCGTTGTATTAACCTCTGAGTAGGCTATTTCATGGTTGTGCATTAAAAGGGTACCTGACAAAGCCTGACATCATAATCCACAATCGCTCACTATATTTTTTCCTTCTGCGTATAATAACCGAGAAAGCCTTTAACTGACCTTTAACATTGTGCAAGCGCAAGTTGCGCAAATAAATGTTTTGTCGTCGAGTTATCACGACACAAAATATTTGCATCCGTCACAAAGCAACGCGATGCAAACTAGGTCAGCTTCCTCGGAAATTTATCTTGGCAGTTTGAAAGGAAAAGTCTACGTAGCCTATGCTCTGCTTCATTGATTATCATACACTTATATTACCTATGTTCATATTGATAACTCTCAGTCATCAACGTATATCGCTGACTGGCTGACTTCAGTGTTGGCTTTACTATAGACGGTGCTAAAATGGGTCTGTTAAAGACAAAGACGGGACTATTCCAATGAGCTTAAAGCATATATAATTTATTGTACTTCCAAGCGTTTGCAAGTTTCCAAAAGCACAGTTTGTACATTGTTTTTATTTGCAATTGGTTCCTACAGCCATCAAACAAAACCCCAGAGTTTGTTTTTGACACAACCACATATTTCAGGCTGCTTTTCAAAACAGTCGTTCTTCAGTTAAATGGTTTGCTACGCAAGGTTTCATTGACAGTGATGGAGATCTCACGAATCATTATTAATATCTTCCCGCAAAGCATGTGATTTATGGTTTTTAATTCGCTCTAGGTCATCGCCGCAACTCCGTTCTTTTTCCGAAGTCGTGTAGTAAGGTTAAGCCAGAACAGGACATGACACGAAGGTTTCGAATCACTGTGCACAATTTGACGACAAATACTAATATGTACTTCATATTGTACTCGATACAACATTTCACATATCGCACTTCACCTCGTATTTCATGGACTTTGCAAAGGCTATACGTATTCGTCACAAGCAACAACTGTTTGGAATCAGTGCGTGTGTCAACACGGAGAAGCGGTACGTTAGAACAGGATCAATAGTCGAATGTAGCCCATCGCGTTAGTTCTACATAGTCATGTTTAAATGTCTTAGCGTTTCCTTCCATCATTTTTTGAACAGAAAGCATTGATAAGAAAGTTTGTTTGAAACGTTTTTCGTTTCTTAGGCATACATGGCTATACGTATTCGTCACAAGCAACAACTGTTTCGAATCAGTGCGTGTGTCAACACGGAGAAGCGGTACATTAGAACAGAATCAATAGTCGAATGTAGCTCATCGCTTTACCTCTACATAGCCATGTTTAAATGTTCTAGCATTTCCTGCCATAATTTTTTGAACAGAAAGCATTGATAACCAAGTTTTCTCGAGAAGTTTTTCGTTTCTTAGGCATACATGACTGCTTCCGTCGGCATTGCAATGACGTTTCTTTTTCTTTCCCGATGTCGATTTGCCATAAAGGGCTCTCCACGTGCCTACCTAGGAACAAATCTCTTTCATACATCGGAAGAACCTTGACATGTAGCAGTATGTCCTCCTTAAGCGAATTATGTATTACCATAATCATGGGTGCACGTATTCACTCACCTGCCGCAGTGTAGTTCTGCAAATACGATTTTTCGAAAGAGAAAGATACCGTGTTCTTACTAAAAAGAAAGTCATGTTTCGTGGGCCACACAGAAACCTTGATAACAAGAGAAAGAAAAGAAAGACAGGTAGCTTAGCCAAAATAAGTACCGGTCGAATGGTCCCTCATGCGTTTGCCTAAGAAGAGTCAAAGGTGAAAGCTATCTCCTTCTTTATTCTTTGCAGTCGACTGTATTGACCCCCAAAAGCTTTCTACACCCAATGCAGTTTTGCATTGCTTCCGGGATCGGAGGCATTGGAAGCTTGCTACACCTCACGTGGTTTTGCAGTGTCGCCGGGATCGGCCCAGTTTTGACCAAGCGACCATGTCATGTGATGATCTTATCATATGATGTCACGTTCTGTGTACAAATTTTGGCGATCTGTGGCGTCATATGGTGACGTCATCACATAATTTTTACATCACTCCTAATGACGCCGACACCGCAGCCACCTACGGCCAATTTTCGCGTTTGATGAAGCATGAAAGGCTCTGGCCTAAAAAAAAAGGGACAGGGGAAAATACCCGCGCACTAACGCAATCCAACGCGACATCACTCTTGCAAAGGTGCACAGCGCAAGGACAAAACGCGCAGAAAGTGACACGGACAGGCGCTGACTTCCAACTAAGTTTTGATATCCAAAACGTAGAAATATGCATAAAGGAAACCAAACGCGGGTGTTATCAGTGAACAGGATAAAACGAATTGCAAAGGAGCCAAACATAAGAATGTGGTTTGTTGACTGCATGATTGCATGCGCGAAGTTGTCTATCGGATTCATCTTTCTTGGGTAGCATGTTATGTGGGAGAAACAGGCAGATGCCTTAATGGTCGGCTACACGAGCATGCTTGCAATGTGAAAAGCGTAGATGACAGTTTTCTTTGTTTTTTGGCTGTCCATGCAAGCATGGTTGACTGGTCACTATTCCTTTGAAACACCGATGTACAACAAACAGAGATGCACGCGCAAGAGTCATTCTTAAGGACGCGCAAGTGACGCGTGAACGGGGTGATTGCGTCAGTAAACTATGCATTCGTTTCACCGACAAAGAACTCATGTTTTCGAAAGCCGCACGGGCACACTTGCATAGTGATAATTCGTTGAACAATGTAGATTTCTATGTGCAAAAAACTTTTATTATTGTAATATCAACTATATGGACATTCTCGGCTGGTTTATACTGTCTCCGTTGCCGTCGCCGTCATGTCCCGGATATATATGTATAAATAAAAGCCACAAAGAAACATAAATCAGAAGAAAAGGTTTCGGAAGCACGCCACGGGGATTCGAACCTGTGACTCCTCGGTAGCGCACCGCTTTAAACAACTCGGCCAAGCGCCACCGGTTGTTCGGCATACAAATGGAGAGCTACTTATATACACCATTTAACGCTTGCGGCACGCAGAGCTCGGAGGCGCTTCAGCGTGCTCCTGCAACGCTCCTACATTTTTCTTCAGTTTGAAAACTGCGCTTGAGACGCGCACTAAAAAGTGGCCCATTTCTGTACCCACTCGCTATGTGGATCGCCGGTTAAACAATGCGTAGAACACCACCACGCGGCAGTAGACGCGGAGCGGTCACTCCAGGCGCTGCAGTCATAGAGAAAGAAAAAAACTTTTTTCTTTCTCTATGCTGCAGTGTTGGATTGTAGCGCGCTGCTCAAGCACGAAGAAGTAACAACTGTGACAGTTGTTAGTTCGCGGTTGTCCTGTGTATACCGGTGCGTTCTTTCCGAGCGTCCTTCCTTGTGTTGGTGCAGCGCGCTGCAAGTGTCGAGCTGTGACCGTTGTTAGTTCGCCTTCGTCCTGTGTGTGTTCTTTTCGTGAGTCCTTTACGTTTGAATGGCGCACTGCAAGTATCGAGCTGCTTGCCGTTCACCGTGCGGCATTCTAATTTGTTGCTATCGCAGTCATTGCTTCGCCGTTGCGGCGAAACTGCGACTTTTTTATGTTTATCTCCTGCTCTATTTGCTTTATCTGGTTCGCTAGTAAATCACAATGGAACGGCAGCGCAACCACACGCGGACCGAAGAAAGAAGGAACACGCAACATTATGCGCTAGTAAATACTAGCGAATATTATTTCGCTAGTAAATACCCAGCGCTTCCGTTTTCCTTTGCGTTACGATTCTGAGTTTCCGGCGTCAAAATTCAGTTGGGAATGAACACCTCGTCTGTGCTGTTCTTTGTGCCTATTGTCACCCTTTCAATGTACGTACAATCTTGAAGATGCGTCATCAGCAGCCCAAACAAGTAGTTTGTCCAGTGACACTCACAGTACCAGTGAAGGTTCAGAAATCCATAAAAATTGCAGCGATGCATCGCAAGTCATAAGTGCTCAACCGTATGCACAGACCAGGCTCCAAAATATACAGCATCGGTTTCTATTTCAGAGCACACAATCCCTTTACCAAATAACTTGGTTATAAATGTTCGTACACTAAGACTTTTTATATCAGTGGATATCACCGCACAGAAAAGTGTGTTCATTGCCTGAAAGCAAAACCACTTTACGCAAGTAAATACTAAACGAAAATGCCCGTTTTTCACGTCACGAATGATTACGTCAGTCAATCAGAATTCGAATACTCCCACAGTGGCCAAAGAAAGTTCTTCACTCTAAACAAGCAATACGAAGCAACACTAAGACAAAAACAAAACAAAACATTAGCGTTCCTGTTTTTCGTGGAAAACGACAGTCATTCTTTTTTCAGTGGCGCCGGAACCCGTCTCCGGAGGCGATTTATGGGACGGCAGCAAAAGACAAAGTGCTTTGCGAAATATTCGGCAGCGCACGACATCGACCCTAGCTAGAACTGCGAGAGCCGGCGGCCGCGGGCTACGCGTCCTCATCGCCACGCAGGCGACGAGAATTTGGCGTGCCCTCGCGCCGTGAGCCGCTGAGGTTGACGCCTTCTCGCGCACCGCCGAAGCCCTTTCTTTCGCCCTTCGAACGGCTCTGACCAATTCCCGTCCGCTTCACTTCTCATTGTCGCTCACAGTGTGTCGTGGTTCGCCTGCGTCCAACTCTCTCTTTCTTACCCATTATTCTACCATGCCTCTGCTCATACTCCGCACGTTTCTTCTTCGTATGTTTTCTCGTCACTGAAAGGTTGATTGGAGCGGGAGTCCGCTAGAGTGTTGGGCAGCGAGCCAAGTTGTTCGCAACCACCGTAGTATTGTTAAGAGGAGAGATACGGACCACTGGGTCAACGCCGGTAATTGGCCGGACGCTGCGGTAGAAGCTCGTATTCTTTGCAGTGTGCGCCTCGATGCGCTCGGTTCGTGGTGCACGGGATAAGATACAACAATAGCCGGCGATCCCGGAACAAAGAAAGAGAGATAGATTTAATGGTAGGAAAGATGGACCAGTCCACCTGAAAAGCGTGCCTCTAACTGCGTACTCCTCAACCTGTGTAAAAGGTAAGGAAGTACCAGGAAACCAACAAGCGGATAATGAGGTAACTCCTCAAATTCTACAGTGAGTGTTAGAGAGCAGTACAATGTATACTACTGTACGCACTCCGTGTATATAGTTCTCGCACATGCTATGTAGGTGGCGTTTTCAGCTTATACATACTAATATTACATTATTAGCATTAGGTGCTCGTAGGAGCATACAGAAATATTCCCTGCGTAAAAAGTACACCGATAAGGTAAATGACCTCACTGTACATATATACTCTATACCACCCAGAGGCTGAAGTGCAGTTTACTCATCAAAGATACTAACAGGGACAGTTGGGAAAGTTGGCGTAAGTTCATGTTTAACGAAAGCACGAAAAAACCCCAACACGAGAAAAGAAGGTGTCGAAGGGCGTCGTTCTGCCCCCCTAGTTTTTCGGTGTTTTGGTTCTTTTTCGCGCTTTCTTTAAATATGAATTTTCACCAAACACAGTTATCCAAAAAACACCTCTTGCGCGCAATAGTAAACGTAAACAGTCTTACGATTTGTGAATAACGAGGCTTCCATGCTGCTGTTGTAGCCATTGTATTAGTACCTTTGGAACTCTTTCGTAGCTTCTGGCAGCCCACAGTTTTCTCGTTTGTTTTTTTTTCCGTGGGCTAAAGATACTCCGCAAGGCATTTTGATCCTCATGCATGGACGGCTGCGGTTTTCTTTTTATTATTTGTTTTCTTTTATTTTTCTTTCATCATTACGGCGGGTACCACGAGGTTTCGAGGCTGGTGCCTCAAAACACTGCAAACTTTCGCAAATTTCCAATGTTACCTTTCGAGGCACGACTCTCGATACATGCTTGCTGTTGAAACGGAGCTGTGTGTTCGTAAAAGTACGTTCTGTGCACTGAGCAATATAAATATGTTTCTTCTAAGATAACTAGAAAAAGTTAATAAAGCATTTAATTCTTAAGCCTAAACATGGTCATTCTTCCGGTACACTCTTAATCAAATCCTGTGTGAATGCTGGCTATATCCAGGAAACCAGACAAAAAATGTCCGGTTTCCTGGCTATATCTAGCACTTTAAGCAGGATGTGATTAAGACTGTAATAGAAGCAGATGTAGAGCAGCAACGAATGTTTGCTTATTTATAATTGAAGAGCCGAACCACTTCCGCACAGACCTCAAAGCCTACACAATTGTCTGGACTGCAGTTCGTGTGAAAGAACCGATCGTGTGTGCGGGTACCTCGGTTCCATATTCTTGATATATTCTTGATATATTGCTGAGAAAGACTTGCAAGACGCCAGCATTCCGCCTTGCTAAGTATGCCCGTTTCGTTGTGAAGAACTCCTCCAGATAGAGAAAGAGGAAAAAAAAAGACTGGCTAACTCGGGCGTGCACAAAGAAATACAAGCGGTTATTCAGAAATAGCTGAGTGATTGACAATATCTGATAGTGCCTCTGTCATTGTTTCTTTTCGCACCTTTCAGTGTCGGCTTCCCATGGAATCAGGTCATAGAGTAGGCGCACATGTATTTGTCACATCTTTCAACGGGAAACTAATAATGATTGTTGGGGCTTAACGTCCCAAAACCACAATATGATTGAGGGACGCCGTAGTTGAGGGCTCTGGAAATTTAGACCACCTGGGGTTTTTTAAGGTGCACTTAAATCGAAGTACACGGGCCTAAAGCATTTTCGCCTCCATCGCAAATGCGGCCGCCGCGCCGAGATTCGATCCCGCGGCTTTCGGGTCAGCAGTCGAGCACCATAACCACTAGACCACCGTGACGGGTTTCAATGGTGAACGAACAAAGTTTTATAAGTGACACCCCTATCCGAGCGAGATATAATGTTGTTTCATCGGAGCAACAAATTCAAGACGACAGCTGCAGCTTTAAAGAAAATGTGCCCTCACAAAAGCCAGCATAAAGGGTCAGCGCTGCACTTCGGTCCCATTACATTTGATTGCTCACATTACAAATACCCACCAATTGGCATGCGGAAAATTTTTTCATGCACTCTTCTCCCGGAAGCACACTCAGCGTTCTGTTAGCCAATACATTCCACTTGATTGGCTGCACGCGTCTGGTGGCAGGGTCTCTGAAACTGGTGGTTGTCGGTTGCGGCAATAAGCTACAATTCCTTGCATTGCAACCTTTCAAGTGTACTTCCGGAAACCACCGCCATGCTTCCTTTATTCCAAATTAAGCGCGCCGTTGAGCAAAACCGGCAATCGAAGCTTCCGCAATAACACTCTGCAGTAATCACTCAGATTTTTAAAGTGTAGTGATTGGAGCCGCGCGGTACTCACATGAAGAAATATAGCGCCGTCTAGTTTCAGCCGACGGTGCCAACTTGAACATAATTAAAGTGGCCCTCCAAGTACACCTACACTGCAGTCTCTTTACAAAAAAAAATAATAAATCTCTGCGTCTCTAAAAATCATGTAGTTTGATTGTAATAACATATCAAGACTGCGACGTCTGCTCCATCTGTCGTTTCATCGCGTTTCAATTTCCCAAACTATAGCGTTAATCATTCTTTTCAGCATTAACACAAAACAAAATCAGTTTTAAAACTATACGTGCGTATCTCTGGCATGCATACAAATAGGTCTGGTCGCTGTACAGTGCAAACAAAAGCGCCTGCATGCTGAGCTAAGCATGTGCATTGCCTTCGCCATGCTGTATATCACATATTCTTCGGTACGTGAGACACACAACCAAGTTATGCTCTGGTTAAGTGAAGTTACACAGCTTAATATTTAAAACATATGTGTATAGTTTAAGTATGTTTCTAAATGCCCCTGATGATTGAAAACCAATTTACGTTGTCAACACCTTCGAATGTTTGTGTTCCTGATTAAGATAATCATGGATGCTCAGCTCCATACAGTCAGGCTACGTATCTCTTATGAGGCACATTGGAATATTCGTGACCCAATATATATATTCTTTTGTTGTTGTTTTTTGCGAGGAAGAGATGATTTGGTGAGTAGTAGGTATTTTATGCGTACATCAAATAGATTTCAAACGACACAGAATGGCCTGACTTTACGGTCTTATGAGCGAAAGTCATCAAACTTGAAGAAACGTAAAACGAAAAACATCAACATTATTGTCAAATAAATCAACATAGTCTTTCCTCAGAAGATAACAACTCGTTGAAAATCTGTATTTCGAAAGGGAGAATACTGCACCATTGGTGTCATATTATATCACTGAATCTTGCAATATATCCATTCCCACTAGTACTCATATGGCCGAATGGTAAGCTCGCGCTGAATTCATCTTGCCAGTGCTTCCCAATACATATTGCCTTTTATTCGTAGCTCAAAGAAGAAGTGCCGCAAGGGAGGTGCTCCGGCCTATGTAGAAAATTTTTTTAGATAAAATTTCGACACATGTTAAAGAGAATCCTGTGGTCTCGGCAATAGCGAATACTGAAACCACCTTTCATGAAAGTACGACATCGTGCACTCTTTGAGAGGATCACCATCGTTAGGAACTGACTTAGCGAACGCTGAAATTGCTGGGAGGTCGCAAACTACAAGAAAAAGTACATTGCTTTCGGCGTGCGCATATAAGCGTATGGGTTCTGCACTTTTTGTTGAAAAGACGTACTTCTAGTTGCAATGAAATCTTTAGTGTCGTTTCCTATCCTTCACCGCATTGCTCTTGCTTTCTTGGCACAGTAGAAAGAGTTCCAATCGACTATACTTGATATCAAAGAAGATTCTCGGGTGTTGGAAGCAGAATTGCCTTTTTTCGATAGTCAATTTCGCTCTCCTTTTGAAGACGACGCACGCTGTGATGGAAAAATAGTGCGATACGCAATGATAAAAAGACGTCTACGATGAGGCGCCCGAATCTATTTCACGCTCACTCTCTATGTCGCTCTCTGTGTATTCCACAGTAAATATCTCATACAATAGACAGAAAAATAAAATTAAAAAAGCAAGCAATATGCGTGACAGCGTAAAGGAATATTGTTTTTAGAAGTTTTTTTAAGTTGTTTTTAGTCCAAAGTAAAATCTAAAAAAGGGATTTCACCTTGGGCCCGGGCTCGCAGGTGCTCATGCCTGTTCTTCAACATAAGGCGTTTGTACCGGTGATGTGATTTGGTCACTTGCACGCACCCTCAAAAATATGGATATATGTTCTCAGAAATAAAATAAAAGCTGGGCGTAGCTTGCCCTAGTGGCGCAAGGCTAAATGCGCAGTGGAGCTGATCGGTTCGTAGCTGGTCCTGGCTTGAGGAAGTGATGCTAGCTAATGCCAAGTGATGCCAAGTTATACGAAATGATGCCAAGTTCCAGTCGAGTCCAGGACAGTCACCTCGCGCGGTTTTGGGCCGTACTACGCCGTAGACTGCATTAAACGAGCGGCTTCCTCATCGGCAGTGCGAACCTTCTTCGGTTTCCCCATTCCTGTGTCTGGCGCGCCGCCGCCACGCGCCACCTTTATACACAAAAAAGGAGTGCATGCGCAGTTGGCCGTGACACACGTTTTCCGCGACCGAGAGATTGCGCGCAGTGTCCAGGCAGGCGTGCTGGTACCGGAGCCGTGTATGAGCTAGCGAAGCAGGCGCACAGTTGTGGAATCTATCGATACTGGTAACGTGCTGTGACGTCATTGCGCCGGCGGAGTTTTTCGTTTATCGATGATCATGGTTTTACGGATAGCTTAAACAGCTTTGCTCTTAAAACCACACAATTCGCGCTTGCACGCAAGTACTTGTACATAATACGTGCTTACACATAATAAGTATGCAGCTATACAGAGGACATTTCACTGAAAAGCGTTCAGCAACACACTTTTCCAACAGTGATAATGGGCGCATAGAGGGCTGAAAATATTGTGCTGAGTAAACTAGCTTATGGTTCAAGATTGTAAGCCTAACTATGAATACACATAAATAAGGGATACCCACTGCTACAAAGAAAGAGAGAAGAAATATTAGAGAAGGAAAGGCAGGGAGGTTAACCAGTATAAGACAACCGGTTTGCTGCCCTACACATGGGGACAGGGTGGGGGAGATTAAAGATGGAGACGAAAGAGAGAGAGAAAGATAGAAAGATAGCACATGACACTGCACACACAGAACCAGTCGGTCACTCTTGCGTGGTACGCGA
Source organism: Rhipicephalus sanguineus (assembly GCF_013339695.2). NCBI lineage: Eukaryota > Metazoa > Arthropoda > Arachnida > Ixodida > Ixodidae > Rhipicephalus > Rhipicephalus sanguineus. The sequence goes on from NC_051180.1 coordinate 21,080,600, forward strand.
AATTTCTGTCACAGCCGCTTGTCCAAGTTCGTCTCTCTTAAAAACCTCAGCAGTGCCTTCGTAGCCTTCAGCTGTGATGTCTTCTGTTGACGGCATGCAAGAACTGTTTCAACAGACATTCACTGCTACAGAGCATGAGCAGGTGGGTATATGAAATATCTGAATGAACAGTTGAAGGGGCAAAGTTTTTGGAAGAGTCAAATGAAAGGATTAAAACTATCAAAACGCATTTCAAGAGAGTTTCCTCGAAAAGCCTTTCGTTTTCTTAGCTTTACTGGCAAAACAGAGCAACGTAAAGCCATTGCAGTGAGGAATATGAAAAGGAATACAAAGTGAGAAAAGGTAGAAATTTGGTTTGACCGCCAATAAATAGCACGGAGCTGGTTGAGCAACAAGCCTTCTAAGGTATACGCTTCAAATAGGGCTAATAAGGTACAGAAAATATGATTTAACAAAATTTTGTTATTTCAGGAAATGTTTAAGTAACGTTATTCTTTCTGTTGGGCCCACTAATATTTTCCTTCCCATCAACAAAGTATGAAAAAGCTTTTCTTACCAGTGTATACAGTTATTTCAATCTGCACGTTTCTTGAAAAGTTACCCTGTATAAGGTCAAGAGAAACAAACTAAAGAAATATAAGACCGCAGGGAAGGAACATGAGAATTAAACAAACTCCACTAAATCGGAGCCGCCTTTTTTCGAGGGGAATGCGAACGCATCGAGTCGCAACAAAGACAAACGGAGAAAGAAAAGTCGGTGCCAGGTGGGAGTAATACCCTTGTCACACGGGTAGTCTAACCACAGTTAAGTACGACGGCCGTTAAGTCTAACGGCTGTTATACATTGTCACACGACAACTCTAACCGCAGTTAATCCTCTAACGGCCGTTTTCGTAAACGGAGGTAGGCAACCCCTGTTAGCGCCGTAAACTGACAACATGGCGGCCCCCATGTCGGACGCGAGCAGCTCGGCTTCCAGGGAAATATCAAGCCAAAAGCGCGTCAACTGGACCGTTGCGACGACGGAGGCGTTGATACATATTTGGGAAGATAAATTACCGGCTTTGAGGTACAAGTTTGTCCGTGCTGCAAAAATCTCGTGTGCATTTCACGAGATTGATACACGGCTGCGTTCGTTCATTGAACAGGGCTGCATGCTATTTGATAGACGCGCATCAAAACACGCTGCTGACGCGTCCATAATCGAGCGTGAAGCCCTCTACAAAGTGGTGTTATAGCGGTGTTGCACGAACGCAGCCATGTATCAACTAAAGAACGCTTGGAAGCGCTGCAAATGTGTGACAGCACCTCTGTCTGGTTTACGGTAACTGTGGTTACATCCGCTAACTGCAGTTCGGTATAACAGCGGTTAAGCTTACCCGTGTGACAAGGGTATAAGACGATCCCGACACCACAACGCTTTGAGGTTTGGGGAGACGCGCCCAGGGGCAGCAACGCCGTACATACAGCGAGGAACGGCACAACGCCCGGAGGAATTGGTCGCGCTTCTCGGCTTGAGCTTTCAGCCTCAACGAAAACGCCCGCTATAGCGAAACAGCGCAACAGCGACAGTTTCTTGACGCTGCTGCTGCTGCTTATCGCATCTACACAGCCGGTTCCCGGAGGAGGTGACGGCCACCGATCAAATATTTTATGTAGTCTTCCTTTCTTTCTTTCTTTCTTTCTTTCTTTCTTTCTTTCTTTCTTTCTTTCTTTCTTTCTTTCTTTCTTTCTTTCTTTCTTTCTTTCTTTCTTTCTTTCTTTCTTTCTTTCTTTCTTTCTTTCTTTCTTTCTTTCTTTCTTTCTTGGCATGTTTGTTTGCTTGCTGCAATGGCCTTTTTTTCTTCTTTGTCAATGCCAACGGACAATCAACTAAACTGTGATATAGATACCGGCTCATTTTGTCTATTGAAAGGATTTGCAGCGGAAGCACGGTATAATAATAATATCTGGGGTTTAACGTCCCAAAACCACGATATGATTATTCATTCATTCATTCATTCTCTTTATTTTCCAGAATAAAACGAAAACATTACATTCTGGATGGTCTCCTGGGCTAAAAGCTGTAATGAAACAGCTTGACTAGGGCCCAGAAGACCAATGACATGGCAACAAGTGACCGGTGAAAATATTTGCACCAAATTTACAAGATATATCACACATTGTACAAAAAATATTTACAAAAACAAAGCATATAACAATACCTGTGTAAGCGTATCAGGGAATGACGCCGTAGTGGAGGGCTCCGGAAATTTTGACCACCTGGGGTTCTTTAACGTGCACCTAAATCTAAGTACACAGGCCTCAAACATTTTCGCCTCCATCGGCGGAAGCACGGTAGTGCTAAAGGAAAGGCTTAAAAGCGAGGAACGGAAAGCAAAGAGGGACGACACGAGCGCTGCTCGTGTCGTCCCTCTTTTTGTCATTTTGTCATTTTGTCCTGTATTGAAATAGCAAAAAAAAGAAACATTTTACGAGAAATATTTCCTACCACATTCAATTAACACACACGGACCTCGATATAAATACTGCTCGTTAGGTTCTTTTATGCACTGGATAGCAGTTAGGTATTTATGCATACTAAAAACTTGACACCAAATGCATAGAGCGCCCCACAGCTAAACTTGTTATATATGTAGAGCTTTGGGGCGAAAACAGCAGCGAAAGCGTATCACCATTTACAAAAGCGTCGTAATATACTCTGAAGACGCTATCGGCATCTATGTTAATCGGTCCTCAATATAACATCAAGCCTGTATAAACATTAGCCCGACTACCTCAGTGCATGAAGTAGTCAATCTAAAACAGGATTACTTATGTAAGAAATGGCGACGTAACATGTATTTTAAAGAATCGTTATTCTCTTTGTCACATCAAATCGAATGGCCTAGTGTGCAAAACGTGAAAAAATGTACAAATACTAAATCTAGGGTAGTTTTCTGGTACATACGACTACACTTCATATAGTACTTGTACAATTTATTAGGCTTTTGGGGTGAAGTGGCCAGCACTAAGTCAAAAAGGAGTGTGCCGAAGCAGATTTCGCGTAACAGTCTATACGATAAGAAAGAATATCTATGCAACTGCCTGGTTGCAAAAACTCCCGTTTTACTGTTAGGTTTCATCCGTTAATCATTGCGAGCTTACATCGAACGACTCCATTTGATAGCATGGCAGTCACTCGAGACATCGCGGACATCATAACCATGATCTTCCTGCAGTGCAGACAATGATTGTGCAGTGCTTGCGAGCGCTCTTCTAATCGATACTTGCAAAATGCAGTAACTAATTTAGGCATATTTGATTTCCGATGCTCGATCGCTTTTAAAGGGCTTAAAGGGGAGTTTATAGCAGGGTTCTTAAGTGAGCTAGTTGGTTCATGAGCACTGTGGCAGAGCAGCGCATGAACACACCGCTGCGTCCTGTGTGGTAGGACTAATCGTCCTGTCACAATGTTACAGTAGGCTTCTTGATTCACTTGCTGCTGCCTCATTGGTCAGGTCTTAACAGCGCAGAACAAAGCAGTTCGTAAGACGGACCGCGATACACTATTGTGTTGCTCGGACTGAACACTCACGGCTATCATAATATAGAACAAGAGGCAATATATGATACGGTACGATTGAAGACTGCCGAACCAATAGCAAAATAAGCGCATCAAGCTGTTTTGCACTGGTGTGCACGGCGGCTTGCCAGATTAGCATGTCGCAGCACCCATTTCCCGTAGGAGCTCGTGTAATTCCTATGCATGTTACGACATATTTACTGACACAGCTGAATCATGCTGTCTATTTGAGTAAGCGTTTGAGGACTGCCACGCATGCCAGTCTGCCGGCTGTGCGTTTGCCTGCTGATTTAGAAACGATACAGCAATGCTACGATGAGAGCATGGAATATGCAGCCTGAAACAGAGGCTGGAATACCCTGTGAGAGACAAGTGCAACAAATTCTGTTCTTTTCAAGTATGCTACAGTTTCACTGGCTCCTGCTTTTCGCGATGCGTCATCAAATGTCTTTATGATTGACAGAATTACAAGCCAACTGTTTTAGTTATAGGTGGTGCTACTGAATACGCTGGAGCTGTCATGCCAAGTCTCACTTTACTAGTCGGTTACAAGTAAAGGCTTAACCTGGTCCACATCAGTCGTGTAGCGATGATGTTATAAAAAAAAGTCACAGTTTCGCCGCAAGGGCGAAGCAATGAATGCGATAGCAAGAAACTAATGCTATAGGAAGTGAGGCTCGCCAATGGATACTCTCAGTTTGAACAGCGCTCCTGTTGCAAAGGCGGCCGAAGCAGCGAAAGAAACTAGCGTGCATCAAGTGTCGAGCTGTGACACTTGAGAGTTCGCGCTCATCTTCTATTTGTTCGTTTAGCGGCGTCCCTTGAGCTCGAGTGACTTTCGTACGCTCCGTAACATGAGCGCGGACATCACGGTGAAAGCTTGAAACATCCCTTTTCCCCTCACCACGAGAAAACCGCGCGAGCAGACAGCGGAAGGGCAAGGTTCTCCCTGCGCAAATATAAGAGGAAGCGAGCGAGCTCGCCGACTAGTGTGCCTCGATGTGTGCGCAACGCGCAACAAAACGCGCATCAAGGCACCCTATCGCCGACGCGCTCCTCGCGCCATCTCGCTGGTAATGAAGAAACGCTTATAAGCGCCTGCCGTCTCTGAGTCCTGCCATCGGTAAAGGGTGTGTATATAACCCTCGCCGTTAGCTAAAATGAAGAATCTGCGCTTTCTGGCGTAGTGGTTACCGCCACGCGCTGCGGAACGATAGGTCGCTGGTTCAATTCCGCGCTTCGGAAGCATTTTCCTGAATTCTTTTTCTTTGGGACTTTGATATATATATATACATGCTTATACATATACTGTGCATGGCGGCGGCGACGGCAAAATCCAGCCGAGACTGTCCATATAATTGCTATCGCAATAAAATATTCCATGAATACGATACTGCCTTATGCGAATTTTGAGCGCAGCTTCGTGTTGGGGCAACGCAAACAGTGTTTGAAGTTTTGGCTATCCGCAGTTGTAGCAATGTAGCGTTCGTTATATATTGCCACAGAAACTGCCAGCGTCGAGTGCTATGCACACCACTCTGTGCATTGCAGGCTTCGCGAACCATGCGAAACGCTGACAGCGCTCGAGTGCTACGCACACAAGGCTGCATTGTAGGCGTCTCGAACCAAGCGAAACGCCCACAGCCCCTTTACGACAAGCGAAGCCATCCACAGTGCACGTGCCAGCCTTGCATGCGCACGAGCTCCGACCGACGGGCCAGCGCGCGTGTCGGAGGAAGAAAGCGAGGACATAGACCAGCGGCTCGTGATATTGACAGACTCCGCGTTCCCTCTCTTGCGTTCTTTCGTCCTCGTTCGCTCTATCGGCTACGCCGCCGACGCCAAAGGCGACGCCGCTCAACGCAGGAATTGGCGCCTAAAAGCTGCGCTAAATAAAATGTCCTTGCACTATCAGTCCGACTCGGCAAGTGGAATCTGCGAACGCGGGCAGAATATTAAAGTTAGTTCGACTATAGAAGCACTCGCAAACGCTATATACGGGCATTCACAAAGTTCCCTGGAACAATATTATTCCCGGAGATTATCTATACAAAAAAAGTACGATATAAGGCCTATTTGCAGAAAACCTTTGATGTGTGCGGGTTAGTACAAACCAGTAGATAATCACAATATAGTTTTTTCTTCGTTAAAACGTATAATATAAAATGTTGATAGCCTTCAGACTGCTTCGAAAAAACAAACGTGGTATATTGCCACTTTTAGAGTGAATGGCTGCACGGCCTGGCTGATGGATGCTGTATATTTTAAGTGTATTGTTAACTAGAAGTTTTGTCAACGTTCCAGAGTTTTAAAGCGTGTTTCACTAAACACACAAACACTTTGTCGAATGTTCCGGTATAATTAAACTTTTCACAAATTCATAGTTTTAGAGAGTAGGATAGTATCGCGCCGAAGAATTGAGCAAAGATTCAAGTGCGTCACTTCGTTACAGTCGGTAGGAACAATTTATAAAGCAAGCCTTCGACTGCAGTGTCATGGTTAGCGGCGCTGTTCTCTACAAAAAGCGCCACAATAATATATTCACTGTGGAGCGAAGTCTTGGAACTGTAATGGGTCGTCCTCTCCAGCACCTGCTAGTGGGTCGTCCTCTTTGGCTCCTTTTTGAAGGAACGCCGCTCGTGCTGGGGGTCTGTGCTGCGCATTGACTTGCGCATTGTCACTTGAATTGCGCATTGTCACTTAGTGACATCCAATAAACACCTTAACAAGTTGGTGGAGAGTGCTGTGCCCTCAGAACAACTTCAATCCCCCTTTGACGCCCCTGGAACTTCGGTCCCGTACACTGCCATCTGCCATACTTCAAGACACCGCCCAGCACACGCCTCCTCCTGCGCCGAACGCATGGCCTAATGTTCAATGGCGCACCTGTCTTCACTGGCGCGGATGGCCCCGACGCGGAGGACTGGCTCGCGATTTACGAGCCCTTCAGCGCACCTAACAAATGGGACGAGGCTCGAAAACTAAACTTGGTATTCTACCTCCCGGGTTTGGGAAGCCTGTGGTACAACAGCCGCGCATCAGATTTTCTGACATAGTCTGATTTCAAGACCGCTATTATCGCGTGTTTGGCCGCCCTACCATTCGCAAGCTGTAATCAGAACAGCGTTTACCCAAACGAGCTTAGCAGGCAGGTGTATCCTCCACAAGTTACATAGAAGACATCCTCGATTTGTGCAAGAAAGCCAACACGGCCATGTCGGAGTCTGATAAGATCCGTAATATTATGAACATCGACAACGAAGCCTTCAGCATACTGATCGCCAAAAACACTCGCACTATGGCAGAGGTAATAACGCTATGCCAAAGCTACGAGGAGCTGCGCCGGCAGTTGTTGATGACCCGTCGCCCTCCATCACGCGACGCAGGTCTCGCTGCCTTGGCTGCTATTTCTCACCACTCTGAGTTGCTCGCAGAAGACAAGACATTCGTGCGCGAGGAAGTTTGCCCGCCAGTTCTCTCTACTGGATCTTGCTTACCCTTAGCATGTTGAACAGCCGTCAACCACACTTCCTCCTCCCCTCCGCCGAGCGATTGAGCAGGAAATCAGAGCTCATGCGCGAATACCACCAGCACCTTCCGGCGCCTGCTCCACTGAGTTACGCTCAAGTTTCGCGAGACCGCCTCAAGCGATCCCTGTGGCTGCCCCTCTTGGTTACGTCGAAGCTGTCGCTAAACCTCAGGCTTTCAAACCGGTTTTGCCACCTACATACGCTGACGCTATCCCTAGGCCCCGACTGCAGCCCACCATTCAGTCATATCAGCAGCCGCGTCCTGCGACATGGGTGGGACCTACTCCAGCGAAACGATGGCGCACTTCTGACAACCTCCCCATCTGCTTTGCTTGCGGACTACGCCGGCCACGTTGCACGCTATTGTAATCACGTGCAGCCGCCTCGAGTCGCCTCACCCGTCACCAGCCAGCCCAGCCGCCCATATTACGACCCACCTCCGTCTATGCCATCGACGTCACGCCCAGCTCCATATACCCGCTGCTCGCCGTCTCCACGACGCCGCTCACTGTCGCCGATGCGGCCACGTCCGGTCGCACGAGACCGTGAAAACTAGTCGTCGCAGTCCACGAGACAAGGGCTGCGATGCTATCGAATTGTGGTAGCTATCAGCGAAGCCCATCGAACGTGATAGGCGTGTTTGTGGACGGTGTTCGCACATCTGCCCTTGTCCACACTAGAGCCACCGTATCCGTCATGGACGCAGAACTTAGCCATTTACTATGAAACATGACGACATGACTTTCTGTGCTGTCCCTCCATACAGCTAGCGCCTAAAGTATTCATCCTATAGCAGTGTGCACAGCTCGCGTCGTCATTCAGGAAGCTCTGTACGACGTCGAATTCATCGTAATTTCTGCATGTTCTCACGACATCATCCTGGGACGAGATTTTCTCTCCCACCACGGCGCCGTAATTCATTGCGCACCAGCCGAAATGGAACTCTCACCGTCTTCAGATTTGACGCCGGCAGACAGTCCACCGGCTTCGAGCAAGATACTCGTTAAAGACGATACCAATGCGCCTCCAAACTCGCCAACGGCTGTGTCAGTCTACTGCGGCATCTCTTCGACAGCGTTTCAATCTTTTCGCCATCTGTCCTCATTTGCACTAGGCAAGGCTTGCTGGTGCCTTTTGGGATCATGCAAGTCACTCAGGGCAGCATCGCTATTTTTGCTACCAAACCATCCCCGTACATTGTTACGTTGGTGCGAGGGGAATATCTCGGCAGAGTGGAACCCCTCGAAGACGCAAGCGTCATGGACGCACCTTATAACATGCACTGCCCCAGTTCCAGTACATTCAGCGCTGTTTCCACGTCCGATACGTCACCCGCTCATACATTTGTTTCCTCCATTGCTGACAACTTTATGTTGGTCCCACGTTCCCAGCTTCTGAGCCTGTCGTAAGAATTTCGTTCTTCTTTGCTAATCTAATGATCCTTTATCATATCTGTCATGTAAAACCCCTAAGGACTCCTTTTTATAGTTTATTTATTTATTATTATTTTTTGTTTTTTTAATTTATGGGCGACCCCACTTGCTGGTGAATGTGGGGTGCTCCGCAAGGAGCTTAATGTCGCTAGGTACTAGCGCCAATATTTGTGTCTTTTTCTCTTCTTTGTTTTGTCCTATATTGTGCTGTTCCGCTATGTGAACCATTACCAATCGGCCCAGCTTACCACGCTTCTTTATAAAACACGGCATGGTGTTTGTGGTATGTGCACATGCCTCTGATGGTTCACCATTGTGTAGAGTGCCGTGATTAGAACGAACGAGAGGGACATTGAGGGGCGCTCGCCCATTACAGACGATTGCTAACAGGCGCTGTAAGCCCGGATAACGATTCTTTCGCTGCTGAGCCAACGGGGAGTGACGTGAGCGGAGATAAATAGGTGCGCAGAGGGTGAGGGTATTGGTGCATTGTGTGTGTGGAAACCAAGAGTGGCGAGGAGGACTGTTTCGTTTTCAGCGGAGAAGAAACGAAAGCGGGCGCCGACGTGATTAAGCGATCCCTCCTGGAGACACCGCCACGTCAGCTGAAATAATTGAGTGTGCTGTCGACATCTGGGACACGTAGACAGAAGAGAATAAAGGCTCGCCGAATTGAGAAACCAAGAAGTCGATAAATTTAAAGCACCGAATGCTTCTCATTTGCCCGTATACAGCGTTTGTAGCTCTCGTCTCCGGTTATCTTTTATTGCAAAAAGAAAAAAAAAACGACATTCAAGTAAGGTTTCAACAGGATACCGTGTGCCTGTTAATACTGCGTCGGCCTCATTGTGAAAACTCCTTCTTTCCCTTAATTTCGACGTGTCGTTTTCAGCCGACTTGTCTCTATTTTGTGTGTCGTGTCTGTCGCTCTTTCTTCTCCTTTCGTCTCTCTTGTGCTCTAATTTTCTTTAATAATGAAGTGCCGTCTAGCCCACATCTTCACACTGCTGTATTTTGTTTCTTTTGCTGCTGGCATATATAGGGTGAATTTTTTTCGAATAGTTGGAAAGTCAAAGCTTACACTATTTTCTTGATCTACGCCAATACAATTAAAATATATGCTCAGGTACACATCACATTGAAGAATAACCAAACACATTCTCCAGTCCACCTAATTACACCAATCAAAAGCGTAACTGAAAGCTTTACGGTGCACGTCTACAGTTGTGTATTTTTACAATTGCCATTCGGTAGTACGAGCAAGCATAGGGGGTAGCGCTGTGTCACTTTTGAATGTGCGAGGGTGGTATTTCTATCAACTATGGATAACTTCGGTACGTACGCAGTATAATTTCGAATTAGCGTACAAATTGTCTGCCTCATGTTCATTTACTTAACATGTACGGATGGGCTGGTAGGTGAGCCACAATATTTGGTGAAGCAGTGCACAAGGGACGCAATCACGCACGCATAAAAGTAAATGTCATTTTTATGTGTGCGTGATTGTGTTCCTTTGCACTAAACATTGTGGAAGGTACGCAAGGAGCCCGGCGGAGCCAGGGAACAAACCACCTTTAATAGCTAGGCCACGGGTCCTGGCTGCCCGCTGTTCAGCGGAGCGAAAGCGCGCCAAGCCTGAGCGCGCTCTTTGTTGTTCTGTTCCTGGCAGGGGCCAGGGCCACCACATTATATGGTTTCGTTACTACGATGGGCCTGTATTATAAAAAAGTTTTGTACGAATTGCTTTTATCAATTTACAATCGAAAATATCAGGAAGGCTTCAGTTGTATAAAGTATTTTTTGAATTATCAGGATTTTTCTGATTATTTGATTTCTTTCAGCACTTAAAACGAATTACATGCTATCTCAACACCACCTGCTGCAACATCACCACCACCCCTTATGTGCTATCTTGGTTTGCTGTATTCTTGGTTATTCTAGGTAAGAAGGAAATCATCTTGCATTCAGCATGATAGGGAGCTGCAGCATTTTTTCCCCCTGAAACCTAAAGCTTTGCTTTAAAATAGGAGCGCTACAGATGTAAGCGGAAACAGGCACCACCGCCCCTCTCTGTGAGACAGAAACGTACACCATTACAGGACTCATTTCTCAAGGCGCGATAAAGAAAATATTCACCTTTACTCTTCACACTGCGCAGCTTTAAATGCATTTGGACACAAAACAAAATGTGACGCCTGAAGTAGTCATAAGCTGAGGCATCTAAAGGGTGCAAACCATTATGCTGGATACATTATATGGAAGAAAGTGTATTCACCAGGGCCCTTTATGGCAGGATGAGAGTCTGTGAATCAAGAATCTTTTCAGAGCGGAAATGAACGACACTGAAAAAGCCGAGAATGCCTGCACCAAAGAAGGACCGAAAGTGGGGTGGGGGGGGGGGGGGCGTCATTTGCCGAAATGGGCGCGGAGAGGCATTCATCTAGAAAAGCACAGATTTGATATTTCAGGCCACCTTCTCACGTCTTCCTCAGATCAATACCTCTCCCACCAGCGTCGTTCCGGTGAGAAAACCCTTTACACAGGAAGCATCCTTGATTCCCTTAGAGGCTTTTTATTTCTTGGGCATGCTTGTATCAAAGTGAGTATTAGCACAATGCTGTGACCACGGTGTCTTTAGTCAGACGTTGTACAATTTCTTGTCTTTAGCTAGATACGTTTGCAGCCGTTCACACCTTTTTTTTTACGGTGGAAATTTTTATTCGTACATTAGGAATGTCCGTTTGTGATAAGATATATTCCATACTGCAAGCCGCACCATTGAGCCCAAAGTAGCGTTGATGGATCAATTAGATACAATTGGAGTATTAGGAGCATTGTCGAGATTATTTGTGCTGGTCTATGCCGACTAAAGTGAGATCTACACCGACTGAAGGAATGTTTATTGCAGCAAACGAAAAAGCATGGAGTGTCATGCGCGTCTGCAATTACGAAATACAAACCTTCGTGGAGTTTCTCAATACCCGAAAAAACATCATCATTACCCGTTCTACTCTACGTTTATTTGTGCGGTGGCAACGAGAAAATCAGGTCCGTAAGTATGCGTCCGCGCTTTATAGGATAATTGGGTTTGTCTTCTCAAAACGTGACATCGAGTGCCTCAGTACTGACACGTGACAGTTGGCTGCTGGCGGATGCTTACACAGACTTGCTGAGTTTTTTCGCCGGGTCCTGAACACCTTCAGTTTCCAGCAACATTAGCTGAAGAGTGAGTTTGCGTTGTTAATCAAACTTACCTGCACCGGACGTGAGTTGTTGAAATAAAGGACTTAGACTTCTCAGAAACGTGAGGGAGCCGCTTCGAATCTTACGCTTTCCTAATCTGTTTTGCCCAGAAAGAAAAAGAAAATAAACAGACGCCGCGTGAACTCAGAAGCTTTAGTTATGTAAACACACGGCCCTCTCTTTCTGCTTGCGTAATGAATTTATTAAGCAAGTTGGTGTTACTAATGCTTGAGGTAATTGTGTATCACGACGGAAAGATAACAGGCTCAGCGGTAATGCACTGCCATTAGTGAAACAAGTTTTCGAAAACAGTTATAATGTCTTGTTAGGAGGACCACTAAGTATTTGTATTGCTGAAGAGTGTCGTCTGCATGCGGGCTCATTCAGCGCGTACAGTCAATAATAATAATTGTGCGGGATTTACGTCTAGAAACACGATAGGGTTATGAGGTACGCTGTAGAGGAGGGCTCGGGAAAATTTTACCATCCGGTGTTCTTTAACGTGCACCTAGATGTGAGCACACGGGCCTCCAGCATTTCGCCTCCATCGAAATGCGGCTACCTCGGCCAGGATTCGATCACGCGACCTTCGTGTCAGTAGTCGAGCGCCATAACCACTAGACCACCGTGGCTGGTCGCCGCTTAAAATCAATCCCTGTAAAAAGGGCATCAATCAATCCCTGTAAAAAGGATCTGGTCCAGGACACTTTCGAATTTTATTGCTGAGGGCGCTTTGTTTAGTTGGGGGTGTATTTTTTATTTATTTGTTACACTGACTGAATTTATTAGCGAACACTGCAGTACCTATAATCACGAGCTAAGGTACTCAATGCAAGCAACACATAATAATATGCAGTGCTGTAGGCGTTACTGAGAAAAAAAGTAACCAGATATGTGACATCTAACTAAGCAATAAACAAGAAACGAAAGATACGAGGCCGCGCTGCGTTACATATCAATTTACTTAACACGTTACTCTTGAAAATTTTGATGAACTCTCAGAAAAGTTACAGTAATTATTTCGAAGAAATTCTACGTTCTAAATGCTTGGCGTGCTTCTATTAAAGCGATGAAAGCGCAAATGCTGCAGCAATAAAGAGACGCTTAATTGGCTTTGTTTTGAAAAAGAACTAAACGGAGATACAAAGCAGTCTCTTTTTTTTTGTCCTTTCAATCAGCGTAATTACCTGCACAATTGCGAGTATTCGTGTGAAGGCGTTCATAGTCAACGCCGCATGCTCAATAATCAAATAATCAGAAAAGTAGTAGCAGTCGAACATAGACGGGATCACAATGAATTTGTAAAAAAAAATTATTAACAGCGCTGGAGTATTACCCAATCAACTTTTTCAAAAACTAGCGATTGCTGTTGAACCAAGTACGTCGGCACATACACTGAATAGGCGCTCCTATTTACTTCCAGGAAGAGCTAGTGAACGCCTGGAAAGTTTTCTTTTAGCCAGCTTGAAAAAAATTCTCAGTGCTGGCCCTGTTCTTATAAGGTATTAACAGAGTCCGCAGCACCCCCCCCCCCCCCCCAAAAAAAAAAATCGGCTGTTGTTGTGATGTCGTAATCGCTTTCGCTGTAAAATAAATTCCATTTATTAACATAAGGGTGCGGCAAGTAGAAGCATTGATAACGAGAAGTAACTATTTACGTGATCTGTCACGATTCCAAAAAACGTTCGTGCACTAGGTTACTTGCTACGGCATCGAAATGGTAGTCAGTAAGTTATTAGGTTAGCAAAAACGTAAACGCACTACAGCTAACACTGACAGTGTGTTAGGCAGATGCTACCAACTGTATTTGATTAAGGTATCATTTGGTGAAACTTTTCGTTCAGAGCACGAGAAAATTTTGTGCAATAAAAAAATTCTTAACCTTAATTTAGACAAGCTGTGAGACAGAAAGGGACGTGCACTTTTTTGTTTACTTCACACGAACATCAAAGTCCCATCCTAAAAAAAATCGGCGAGTTCATCTTTATAAGCGAGAATATCGAATTTACACTTTCAACGGCTGACAAAGAACGATATAACCAATTCTCACGAGAATGATGTTATTTATTCCTAATGGCATACACTCCCGACAAAGAACCCATTATCTGATGCAAGCCACCGGAACCATGCAAGATCACATTTATTCTCGAGACTGTCAGAAGGAAACGCTTCCTGCCGGAGGGTCGTTGCAAGAAAAACACATTGTCCAATGTATAAAAGAACCGAATGGGATGCAGTAAAATGGCCGCGTGTTTGTAGCAGAATCAATGGTTTTGTTTGCGTTCAGCCAGCAACCTCCGGCGCACGTCGAGCGGCAAAAAACTTGCTAGATGAGGCTAATTTGGTTGCCTCGTTTTTATCAGATGCAATTATCTAAACGGCACTGGTAGAATGCGAGAATGGATAGTGAAAATAAATACCAATACCCGGACGCGCAAGAAATACGCTTGTGAGGTGAGATGAAACAGCGACGCAAAGAAAATAAAATAAATAAACATGATGTCGTTAGAAAGAAAACGCTAGCCGTTATTTGGCGGCCGACCAATCTGCGAGACGTATTTTTCCTATAAAGATGAGCGCGGCACTAGCTGGAACAAATGTTGCGATGCCAGGACCTAATGACTCTGACCCAAATAGCTACGTTTCTCGTGTGAATATTTGAATTCGACAGCATCGCCAAAGCTTGTGCAAAACGGCGCCAGGCACGAAGCACTGAATGCAATTGCCAGTGTAGCAGCGAAGGCGCCAAACTAGGTATTCAATGAGAGAAGAAACAAAATGCATAGCAATTCAGTAGGCAGCGATCAGGACGAGTGAATCTGCATAGGATAGAGCTAATTCGTGCAGCTGAACAAAGGCGAGAACAGCAGATTGCGCTTTGCGGACAGAACACTTGTCAATAAAAGAACTTCAGTGATTAAGAATTCGTTAGCAATAGTACAAAATTCAGGCATGAATCAGTGAATACTATTAAACGTGCTCTGAGCAGGTCCGATATTTTAATATGACACACTTATGCACAAATTTATAAAAAAACGTAGTGCTAGCGAAAATTCGTTTGGAATGTTCGTGACTGTTGTCGCAATGAATGTGTGTAGTAGCCTTTGAAGAGCAACAAAACATTTAGCGATGCATTCATGAGAGGTGTAAACAAATAAAGAAATGTCGAATAACTGTAGGCATCGAAGTCCAGAAAACCCTCGCGATCTGAATAAGATAATACCGACATGTAAGCATAGTTGCATAGTGATAAAGGCTTATGGAAGAAAAAAAGAAGAGATGTAGAAAGAGCATGTGGTATGCAACAACTGCAACAACATCTGTTCCCTATAACCACATTTCTCATCGTTCATTCTTAAGGTTTCCGGTTCCTGCTTGGCGCCCCCATCTCGGTGCGCCCATACATGCACCTTCCTTGCATTCTTGTCGTTTTTTTGGTCGAAGCACCGATTTCTCCAATATATTGGCAGCATGTGTCCAGTACCAGCTATATAAATAGGTGTCGGCGGCCACCACGGAAAGCCCGATTTATCTGCGGTGCGCAGCTCTCCTTCCGGTTTCCGGTTTGCTCCCCAGCATAGTCCCATCTGTCCCTTCTCCACATACGTCTCCTGCTTCTCTGCCGAACTGGGTCGATATATCACGTCCATAAGTCCAGCCGTTATTATAATCGCATTCAATGAGCATGCATAAATTCGGAGCATGGTAATTGTCCCAACCTTGATATTGAGGCGAAAACACCCAGTGTTTTCCAACTCCAAAAGTCACGGGACTTAATCATTTGTATCCCACAGCCAATCCAGTTGCGCAAGTAAATATTTTTGTTGCCTATATGCAATAACAATGCATACAAAAGTGACAATAAATCGAAAACCTGGAAAATTTAGCTTTAGTTCAAGAAGAAAGGAAGCGTCGACATATGTGGACGCTGGGAACACCACTTACACTAGGTTCATCATCCTTCTTCATCTTAGATGGGAATCTTGCTTGCTGGCGGCTGTGTTTCAACGCATTAATTATTACCCTCATCACTACTCACCATAATCAACGCATTTATCATCAGTTCAACGCATTCATAAATATCATCATCATCATCATCATAAACGTTCACGTGACCGCTTGCCAACGGCTCTGATTGAACACTTTCATCATCATCGTTCATTATCTCCATCACCAACGCGTTAATTCTCATGTGCTACGCTTTCATCCTCTCCATCATTATGACCATTCAAAGCCCATAACTTGCCTACAGCTCTAATTCAGCGTGTTCGTCATCATCTTTATCGTCGCTGATCATCATTATGCGTTCATGGTTACGTTCAAACTGGATGCTTTTATCATCCGCAGCAGCATTGTTGAAGAGGCCTTTCCTTGTAGACGGCTCTGCTTCAGCGTGCTACTTATCGGTGCTCTCGTAATCGGAACATTTGCTTCCGCTAGTCAGCTAAAAATTATGGCATGTATGTCTTCGTCACTTAATCCACGTCGCGAATAAAGCAAATAAATTCTAAACGTAACTTCTAAAAGGCGTATTTAGCTATATTACAGATAATCTTTTATGTAAAGCCACACGACAACGAAGCAGGTCGTACTACCATGCCGCGTTCTATCAGTTTCTTACACGAACTCAGTATGCCTGGCGTCCACAAACGTGGACGTCGCAGCGATAACCCAACTTACAACACTTTAGTAGCTCATCGAAAAACTCACCGAAAAACAAGATAAACGCTTGCTTTTCTCGAATAAGGCTGCATAATTTAAAAACTCTAAAGAATTTAGAGTGAACTTATCAAAATAATGTTGGCATACACCTCTACAGGTGACTTGAGAAGAACGTCACTGTTCTGTGCGCGCTTACCGCTGTATGTTCACAGAAGTGGACACATATAGATGTTTTTATAAAATGCTGAAGTAATGCCAACATTTTAAATATATTTTTAAGGCAATGCGTTGGCTAGCCTGATCCCATTTCACTTATATGCTTTGTCGTCATATGTGGACGCCGCGATACAAAGGGTTAACTTTAACATTACAAGCTATTGACATAGATTTACTCGCGTCTGTATCGACATAAAACGCTTTAGTAGTTCGAATTATTGAGTTTCTCTGTGTGTTACCAAATGGAGATTTCATTTAGACGGTAAAAGGTAACTAATTCGCATACTTTTATCAAAACAAAACCAAACGAGCAATATTTTGCAGCAATCAATTCAGTTTAAACGAAGTCCTCAGTAAGAGAACTTATGACACTGTACACATTACATTAAAATGTAACGAAGCGAAGTGACTGCGGAAGGCGTAGATAAGATAACTTGGACGAGCTCGACTAATGTGGTCGGAGACTACTAAAAGTTAATTTTGTTTTCTATTACTCACTTACATGAAATGGCGGTTGTCTTAAGAGAAAGGAAAATGAAGGATATACGGATATAAGAAAAAAAATAGCAACGACGATCTCGGGGATCCTATTTGAATCACATCCTAAAAGACATGAAATAGGCACTTGCCATAGTTTAGCTCAATTCACAACAATAACGCAGCTGTTGACAAGAATCTACAGAGCTCATATTGTAGGCTGATGATAAGTAGCTCTTATGATATATTTCAAGAAGTCTCGAAGACAGCATATCGCACTGAATGATACATATCATTCAGATAACTGAACAATCCCTTTCATGTGGAAGTGGCAGTGCCCCAGTGTTAACAATTATTTAGATATTCTACAGTCTTGTATATCTGGTGCTACTCATTCCACTTCTCCGCGCTACAACCACAGGTCAACACAAGCGACGTTATCGAGTTCTTGTTGGATGCTGTACTTAAAGATTCTGTCACAGCAATTCTCGCCATCCAAATTACTGTCTGTACTTTTGCGTTATTGATATGTGTTTCCTTTTTTTCAGCGTGTGCTTAGCATCGCTGCCGCAGGCTTTAGGTCCCTTGAGAATTCTGCATATGACTTTTCAACCACTCGAAAGCCGGAGCTGCCCTCATGACAAAACAAGTACGTGTTAAAACAATTGCCTTCGATATGTTTTACTTGCTTTTTGGCTTCAATCAAGAGCGTAAATTCAGGAAAGCATGGTCCGGAAGCGGGGCAACTGCCTAAATAACTAGGCCCGTAATAACACATCTTTTATTTTTTGTTTTTCATATACGTTATTTTGAGCTTTTCCCCTGTCAATAATGACTGTGAAATCCATGTGCAACAGTTGACTGTGTTTGGCGCTATTGAAAAAAGCCCTGCGTTGAGTGCCCCTCTTGCTGTTTGTGAATGAAAAAAAAAAGCATGAATTAACAAGAGCCCGCAGGTTATGAAGCCATCCTCGTCGCGGAAAAGTGAGCGCTTCGGGTTTACGCTGCCTACGGCATCGCAGACATTTTTGGAAATCGCTTAATGAAGCAAGAGGTAAACGTTCCCTCTCTGTGTTGTTACTAATAGCTGCGTACTCTCTTAAAGTGCGCGAAATTTGATTCGCTCAAGCATATAAGCTTTAAAAAGCTCTCCCAAATACATAAGTAGCAGTACCTTGTCGCTGAGCAGTACGTAGTCATATATTTCATCACAATCACGTTAAATAATCAGTTGCTTCAGCTTATTCCAAAAAAAGATTATAGGAATGGTCAGCTAGAATATCACGTGGCGTCAGACAACATTACATTTTTATTGCTTGCCTAATAACGTCGACATATCAGGGCAAACATTTTAATACATATTTTAAACACTACCAACAACGGCGCGTGATTTATCTATACAGCTTGAACGCTCGTGGAAATATTTTCGAAGAAAGCACAATCTTCATTAGAAATCAATATAGCTTCCATGTAAGTCAAGACCACAGCATTAGACGAACCGCCGACAAGCCCACTGCGCAGCCCAAGCAAGCGCCAATTGGACGCCGTCAACAATGCATTTCCGCATTCTTAGATGCCGACTGCATGCCAGGGACGGGCCGAATTCTGAGAGTAGTGAGAGAGAACAGTGGGGAAGCCGATCAGAACCCGGGTGAGGAGGGATTCAGCGGAGCGGGAAAGAGGAAAAACGGAAGGAAGAAAAGCTGGATCAGAAAAGAGCGCGGCTCCGCCAGATAAATCGAGCTCTCGGCTACGTCCGCCGTCCACTCATTGCCATAGGAAGCCCAGAGACGTAGAGCCGATAAATCGGCTGAGATTGGCTAAGGAAACGCGGCCGGCGGCCCCTCGTGAAGAAAGAAGAATGCGCACAGAGTGGTGCCACGTCTTGCTATCGGAGCTGCTGGCAAAGCAAGGAGCTACCGATGACAAATGTGACCGCACAGCCAGCGGCGTGGCGCGTTGCTGTGGAAACTGTTCCTGCTTCAATCCCTCCTCCTCTACTTCGGGAGCTTTTGTTTTGCTTGTTTATTTTACTTGCAAGGAGAGAAGCATTGAATGACACCAGCGAGCTACCCTCTTTGGAAACGGGATATTTGCAAGGAACGAAGTAGCGACAGTATGAACCGCGCGAGTGCATGGTAATATCTTGCCGGCCAAGGGCATTGTTTGAAAGGTTGCTTTCACTCCGCTACGTCGAAAACCGAAAAAAAAAGCGTCGTTGCGAGGGGCATTGGCATGATATCGCTTCGTTAAAATGAAGGCGAATAGCATTTTTTGCAAACATTCACATCTGCGTGGTCTTTCAATGGAAAGCACGTCAAGCCAGACGGCTGTCATTGTTTTCAGGGTTTTCCGTTTAGCTTCGAGGTTTACTGTGTTTTTCTCGGAGTGCCTAATAATTATATCGTGGTTTTGGGGCGTAAAACCCCAACAATTATTATTAGTGTGTTTTCTTGCTATATTTTGCTTGTTTCTTTGCGTAATGGTCAGCGGAGACACGCGAGAATGTTGATCAATATAAAGCTCCATCATTACCTCAAGCTTATGGAGCGAGAGCGTCTTGAAAAAATCCTTAGCTTCCGCGCGTTCTTAGCGACTTATTGTGCGAGAGATCCCGTTAATCCTCTCGGCTTTCTGCAGGAAGCTAACGCGTTTATCCTTAACGTGAATTAACGTGGAGTTGTGAATCCTATAGAGATATTCTAATACTCCACAACAAAAACGCCAAATACCGAACAAGTAAAAGGTCAGACAAGAGGCTGCATTATATCCATTTGATGCTTCGAGGAAGTATTCAAGCATTTACACTTCACAAGACTGCTTAATTAAGAGGAAAAAATGAACGGCGAGTACCTCGGCAACCTACGGTCCTACAAATGAAATTGTCCTGTTCGGGAACGCTGGAGAAAAGCTTCAACACATTATTTAAGGTTGTTGCTTATCCTCCCACCGGATCACGGGAGACTAAGGTGAAGAATGAAGAGCAGTGAAGAGGGCACATAATCTTTTGCGAATAGCGCTATTGAGCTAATTGCTCAAGCCACAAATGCAAATAAAAAAGTGGCTACGTCTTCGTTCGCTTATTCCAATGTTAAATAAATTAAACCGATTCACTCTTTGCTCTTCAACGCGGCACTTAGCAGAACATACGTGAGAGGGGAGCTACAAATAAGTAGGCGTAAAACACAGTGAATGTTGCATCGCTGGGCAGGTATTAAAAGTTATGGCCATCGGCATATCGCTATCTTAGAAGAAAAAATGAACGTGCGCAAATGTTGCCTTCTACCAGCCAAACTTTCAAATTTCTTCATATTTAATAAAGAAAAATTAAGGTATTGACAAGAAAACTTCGAGGTTAAAAGGTAGGCCGAGAATCATACATACATACATACATACATACATACATACATACATACATACATACATACATACATACATACATACATACATACATACATACATACATACATACATACATACATACATACATACATACATACATACATACATACATACATACATGATTCGGTATGATATCTACAACGACATCTGTGCAAATACTCCAAAGCAATCAGACTTTCCGGATGGGACGTGGTTCTGAGAGCCAAAGTTGGAGTTCGGCAAAATCGATGCTAGAGGATTCGAAAACGACGCAGAGCGAACAACTCACGTGCGAACTTGCACACAGGGAGGCTTGGTCCGAAGCGCGCCCTCGAACGGAAATGAGATCCGGGAGAAAAAAGAGGAGCCGACCCGGCAAACCTGCGGAAAGAAGGTAACGGCAAACAGTGGCGAAGGTTGTCCCGGAGCAATAATCGGATTGGAAGGCCGTCGCTTCACTGCTCACGTCTGAGTTTAGGAATGCCTTGTGGCAGCCGCACTAGATTCAGCGTTTCTTTCTTTCTTTCTTTCTTTCTTTCTTTCTTTCTTTCTTTCTTTCTTTCTTTCTTTCTTTCTTTCTTTCTTTCTTTCTTTCTTTCTTTCTTTCTTTCTTTCTTTCTTTCTTTTTCCAGCTTTGCTCCTGAAGGTTTGATCCGGAGAACAGAATGTATAGGTCGAAGAGAAAACCCGGTCGCGATCACCGGCACACTGTCAGGCTGTAGCGGAAGTTTTCTGCTCTATTTGATTTGGTGAATATTTGCGTGCGGGAATGGGACCAATATCTTGGAGGTTTTGAATAGGAAACAAACCTGCTTGCTTGAATACAAGCCCAAGAAAGAATTTGTCAAGACAAAAGACACCCGCATGTATACGACCTGTTACAAATTTTGCTTTGCCTGTTATGGTTTTACACAGATGAATTACGCTCATGAGGATGAAAGGCAGATTGAACGCCACCTTCGCTACCTGCCTAGAAGGCGTGTAGAGAAGGAGGTTTCACGAAAAAGTATGATGAGGCGGTGTTTACGCAGTAAGTGCCATTACAGCAAAAATAAGTGCAGTCATTCAAACAAGAAAAAAAAGGTCGGGGGGGGGGGGACAATTAGGGTGAAACAATTAGGTACACGTCAGCTGTCGCAATAAAGACAGCACTCACGAAATCAAGTTAATTACGGAAACTATAAACAGTATCTCAAGCGAAGTTATTTCCGTCGACGCTATACGGGGGGGGGGCAACAGAGGAACAACAATCGGGAAAATTGGAGTGTGATTTATTATGCATAGCATTAGAGGACGTAGAACCTTCTCTGCTTTAACATATGGGGACTCGCATATCACTACTCATCATTTATCCACTCATCTGTTTCACCTTTCGGCTGATTAGCGAACGTCCGTGGCTAAGCTTTCGTTATCAGCTACAGCCTGACGCTTTAATTACTACGTGTATATATGATATATGTTTGCGGATATACCAGTAAGTAAGAATTAAGGAAAAAACATTACGGGGACGAAGACGATGATAAGTGGCGTAGCCACAAATTTTTTTCGGTGGGGGGGGGGGGGGTAGGGTTCAACCATATTTTATGTATGTTCGTGCGTGCGTTTGTATGTGTGCGTGTATATCTACCCTCGCAAAACCTAAAAATTTCGGGGGGGGGGGGGCGGGAGGTAGGATGCGCTTGCGCATCCCCCCCATCCCCCGAAATGTACAAGCAGCATCCCCCGCACCTGTCAGGCGTGTGTGGGATGCTTTGAGCAGCACAACGTAATGTGATACAATGTAGGTCTTCCTCTGCACCAGGGCCAGGAACCGCGCTAGCACGTCGGGAACATGGCATGTAATCATTTTAAGTGGGGATAAACCCCAGTTTGAAATTTTCTCCAACTGATGGCCTCCTCTGCTCTTAGGTGTTTGTGGGAAGGGGCGTATAGTTGACGAGTAAAACGATGGGCAAGCAGGCCCCTTGCGATTGTAGGGCTATAATTTTGATACCTGGCAACAACTTTCTGCAGCAGCACAGCCTGAGTTACGTGGGCGGAGCTTCTGCATTTGTATTACTACTCAAAGTAGCCCGTTCACGGGCGATTTCAGTTTTGGTTTTGCAAGCGCATTCAGCATATGCGTTTTCGTACGAACATCCGTGGCTTATGATGTTATTTGTAAAATAGTGTTATGAAACCCCTTACGAACACACGCTCATGTTCACTTACAAGTTGAGATGTGCCCCTGCCAAGACCGAGTGACGCCATCGTTGTTTACAGGGGCAGGAAAACGTGAAATGGACACCAGAAAGCCAGAAAACTAGAAATGACAAAAAAGAAAAAAAAATCCTTTAAGAGATAAGTTTCTTTACTTACAATGCAAACAATTCTGAACATAATACATATTTCATTTCTTTTTATGTTTTCTTTCATGCTACGTAGTCGACAAAAGAAACAAAAGTTAGAGTTGGCGTACTACATGCAGAAGCGTAGTAAAAAATTGTGCGCTTCCGTTCCGTAGCCTTGGCGGTGCTGCCAGAGAAGTTTGTCGCCAGGTATAGCATAATGTAACCGAGTGACCATAAGCACATCACGCAAACAACAAGCTGCATCAGGGACTGTTCCTATCGAGGAGCAGCATTTTACAATACAGTGAAATGGGACGCTGTGAAGAAGCAAGAGCAGCTGCGTACGGCGCACAGCATATAGTCCCTTGAAGTGCATTCTCAGCCACAGCCGTTGAAATCCATCGATATCAAAACAACCTCTACTGAGCCGCCACATTGCAAGTGCAGAAAAAAAAAGCAAGCAAAAAATCTACGCTACGACACACGCCACACTTTATCGAGAAGAATGCGCATGGCAGCGGACGAGGACGTCTGTGATGCCATGGAGGCCGTTCGGGGGCGCGGTCCAATAACGTGTCCTTCCGAGGCTGTGTCAACAAACGAAGCACGTAGGTCGTGTTTCCTTGTGAAAGTCTGTGTATTGGAAGACCGTAGCAGATGTATATGCTCGTTGGGCTCACGGTGGCTGGTTTTCTTTTACTTCGCGCATTGTTATTGGAGCCGTTTCTGTTCGGACGACAACACGACATCGCCCGGTAAGTAAGACCTTTTCACTAGTGGCTCCTGACAAAGCGAGTGAAGCGAGTTCTTACGCAGACCTCTCGTTGTTGGGGAGTGACACATTATAGAAGTACGCAGGCGATTATAACGAAGTGCGTAGGTAAATATAACGGGCAATTATAACTATTCAACCACACTTCATTCGCGCCTGCACAGAAGCGTTTAGATGATTTGCGTACCTTGGCGTATTTAGCGATGATGAGCTTATAAAAAATACAGAGCAATATGCGACATTTGCGCTCTGCGAGAGCTGTATCTTGGCTTATTTCACTTGTTGAAACTCAAACTTCAGGTGTTAAAGCTAAAGCCCTGACCACAAAGCTTTCTATGAGCGCACGAGAACTTCCACAAAAATTAGGATTTAAAAAACAAGCACGGAGGGAACGACTATATATATATATGCCTATATGGAGAAAAAAAAGTACAAATATGAGGGAATACTTATCAATACGTACATTTCAGCTTGGTCAAAAGAAAGGACAAGAAGAGGTAAAAACAATTAATCCCACCTTATGAAACAAGCTTGCTGGACGTGAAAGCCGTATGGTGTCGACAACCGCGCAAGAAATATTTAGTCAGCCATAGCGTTGTTAGGCGGCGGAAGGTAAAGGACAGCGAGAGAATGAAATGCCAACGCGGCAGTCGAGGTGTAACAGCATTCGCAGCAAAAAGAAAAGAAAAAAAAAAGCTTTTGTCTGTAATGGCTGCCCTAGGCGATTTATCGGTGCTGTCTCTACAATCTTTCATATAGAGCTATGTTTCTTTTGTATTGTAATGCCTGAGGACTTAGTGTCCTTTTTCCTCGGCTTCTCTCCTTTTCGCAGCACGACCTCGACATATACTTTCCTTTCCAGAACAGCATTCTGCATCACCGTCACGCTTATAATGCACAATCTGACGGAGCTGAGTGCTCGCTGTTTCTATGTGTTCACCTATCCTTCTCACATGGGCGTCTTTGTCCACGTCTTATTGCACACGTCACAACAAACGAGCCCATGAAGCAGCAGATAAGAGTGAAAGAACGTTCAATTTTGTGCCTTCTTATCCGCTTCACTCAGTCTTTTTTCAAATCAAGAACAAGGAAAGAAGGAACCGTGTATGACACCGTCCGTAGACACATGTACAAGCGCCCGTATACTTTAGGTGAAACGTACAGCTAGGGCAAGCAGCCAACAGTAATGAGCATCACCTGCACTCCACACGAGGAACAGTGCTTCCTACTGTTACACAAATTGACGGCACCCTGCAGAAGACTTGTTGTGGTGTGGTTGTCATTCAGCAATCATATCTCAGGTTGCTATCTCGCTGGATTGTGCTTGCAGAAACGCAAAAGTGCTAAAATTTACCTGCACAGTACAGGTATTCCTCTGGAAAAGACTATGTGTAGGGTAACATAGACACTGACACTTACACACACACACACACACACACATGTATATATATATATATATATATATATATATATATATATATATATATTATAGGTATAATACAACGGACGCGTTGTCAACAGTGATATAAATATTTAATTCCCAACAGTTTCGGGAGGGGTCCTCCCTTCTTCGGGAGGACCCCTATATCTATATATATATATATATATATATATATATATATATATATATATATATATATATATATATATATATATATATATATATAATATATATATATATATATATATGTATATATCTATATATATATACGTATATATATATACGTATATATATATATATATATATATATATATATATATATATATATATATATATATATATATATATATATATATTGCATTCGGGTTTAAGTACACATTTCCGCAATACATACACAGATGCCCACACCGTCGCGATTCGTTGGAATGCGACAAGGAGAGGGGCCAGAACAACAACAGCAAAAAAAGTTCAGAAAGAGTGGGAGCGAGTCGGAATTATTATTATATATCTATATATATATATATATATATATATATATATATATATATATATATGTATTATATATGTATATAATATATATACATATATATATGTGTATAATATAGCGTATATATATATATAATAATATATATTATATATATATATATATATATATATATATATATACGCGCACGCCTCTAATCTCAGCAGCGTTAGATTTTGTAAAAGCTGTGACGGCATAAAGTTCTTTCTTCACTCTGCCTTTAAAAAGACAAAGCTGTTTTTCGCTGAATCTAGGCCATATATGAGACATCCAGGGCTCAAAACTTCTCTATAAATCTTATACCTCCTAAAGAAACATTGGCAGTATGAGTAGGGGGCTTGTGCGTCACTTGAAATATGGGAGTGGAAAACAGCAGAACACGGAACCAGCATCTGTTAGCCTTGAAAAATATGTCACTGACCGTCCACAAGACAGGCCGCAGATATTTTCCCACACAAGGCACCATCTAAGGGAACAATGCCGACCTTCTATCCCTTTGGTCCAGGATTTCAATATGTCTTCATTTCTGGAACGCAGCGATGATATGTGTATTTTTATTTCAATGTCACTATATGCTTTCAAAACGCAAACTGAGTCAGGAATTCTTGCTGCAACTCACAAAACAGGTAACGCATATTTGCTGCGCTTCACCAGATTCTGCAAGTAACTATCGAATGAATTTCAATGGGAGACGTTTATCATAACTTTAATCACATCGCTGGAAGCCTTACAGTCAAGTATGTCAACTGTATTACTGATGAATTCCACTAGAACTGTCATTTAAATGCACTATATTCTTCAATCATATTGGTAAGGGTGAAACTAGAACATACATTCATGAACAACGACATCAAGTGTTTAACTTATTCAAGCCTATAATATCATTTGATAGAACCATTCGGCACGAAAAATAATTGTTACTTTCCCGAAAAAATATAACCATTATATTAGGTATGAAAGCAATAACTGAAGTGCCAGAAATGATAGAATGAATACGCTGACAACAAATAATATTAGGTTGAGGCTTGTTGGTCTTTTATATAAGTGTGTTTGGTAGAACTGCAAAACTGCGCACGAAGACACGCAAAGCCGTAAAAATTATCCCGACGATACCCCGGTGCCCTTGCGTTTGTATAGAAGATACTGTGTTATCTCGTGAACGCTCCAATTACAAAGACGTATTACCGTCTTGAACGATACCTTGATTCTTAATCTGACATACCATCTAATATAGGTGTTGTTGAGAATAATTGAAAGTACAATTTATCTTATGCACGGAAAGCGATACGGAATATCCTTGCATCTGTGCCTGCCCCAAAGCCCTATTTGTACACCTACCTCATCGCATTTTTTTTTTTGTAGAAACAAAACCGCCCCCCCCCCCTCTCTACAAAACGGGTAAAATGTGCTTGTACTTTGCAGAGTTTTGTCCGGCAAATATTGGCACACATTTGAATTAAGCAAACGTGTAACAATATCCCTTTACGCTACTGTTTATGTTTATCTGCTTTTCAGCGCACATTGGTAACCACGTTTTCCTTTGCTGAACGTGCATTAGATATTGTCTGTGAGAGCATCTATATCACTCTTTTCATCATGCAACGCAAATGACATCACATTCACAGTATGACAGACACACCCTTTTTTGAAAGGGAAACTGGACTAGTTATATGAGGCAAATAGGCGCGACACGGTATATGGAATACATTGCGTGTGTAACAGAGGCTGCATATGCATGGGTACAATATGAATCAATATGACGTAGCGAAGTATAGTATAGACGCATTTATTCGCGTATTGTGGAGCTTACGTGCTTATGGCGCCTTACAGGCAGTGGGAGTCACAGAGCCCGCTGAATTAGCAGATGATGTTCGGGTAATAGAAGCATAAAAATGCCATCCCGCCACGCCCTGCCGCTCATCTACTTCTGGCAGTACCAGATAATTCCACCTGTCGTTCGACCGGCACATTCGTATATGGTCGAGACCGCTTCCCTTGCTGCAATGTCTGGTTGCTATCAACAACGTGCTCTAGTGTAAGTGCAGCTGTGATTGCGTCATTCGTGGCGCGACAGCGGGTGTCATCGGCGCACACAGTCCATGGGTGATTGAGCAATGGCTTCGCTCCTCTGTACCCGACGATACTAAAGACAGACGCGTGGGTTGTACGGCTGAGGAGATATAAGCGATCATTCGTGCTTCATGCTATACTGTCTGCATAAGCAGCCCTCTATGCTGACCGAAATTAAAAACGTGACATGGCAGAAGAACCGTACGTCCCGTTCAATATTCACATGTGCCTCTGGGGCCCTTGGGTGGCGTGTGGGTTTCTTGAGCGATTCTCTCATGGTACAAGCATTATCGATACATATTAACGCGATAGCGTTAGAGAGCTCGTATCGCAGAAATTCCGCCGTCGGCGTCGGAGCCGTTGGTTGTGAGCGAAAAATCATCATCTTGTCCGTGACCGAAAAATCGAAAAAGCTGCAAATAAAATAAATAATAAAAATGTTGGGTCCGAGTGAGAATCGAACCCAGGCCGTCTGCGTGGAAAGCAGGTGTTCTACCACACAGCCACGCCACTGTTTGGAGCTGCACTGAAAGTAACTTTCCTGCTTCCCAGAAATACGCGTCCTGTATACAGGTGTCAAAGTACGAGATGTAATATCGGAGTAATATTGCGTGGTACAAGCGTACATTGCCATCGGACGTCACACCATGTCAATATCATAACGACTTGGCGGTTTAAAGACAGCCACCCATTACAAAAGGCACACACATTACTGCGCGTATTCCCTTAAGACCACGTAGTGGGTGCATCGCAACTTCGAAAAAGTTTCTCGCGCATAATAGCTCCTGGTTTAAAGCATGCTACCCATTACATAAGGCACACACCTTAGTGCGCTCATTCTGTTAAACACTCGTAGTGTTGGAAATGCGCACTAGGAACAGAATATCGCTATCGCGTTCAACTTTAAAGGCGAAGCTTAAGCGTCCCCCAATTTTATATGAGATACATGTGGCCTCTAATGCGAGTAAAAAGGTCGCGATCTTCGTCTGTTTGACTGGTAGCAACCTCTAGGGCATTGCGCCATCAAGGCTTTTGGCTTACGACGCTGCTTATTGACACAAGATTAGGACGACAAGATATTTCTAAAAAATCGGCATAAATATTTCTTCTTAAGACGGCGGATAAAGGCCAACATTACCGACTGTTTATTTACCTGAAAGAAACGTGCAAACCTGAGTCGAAGCTATAGGAACCAATCTTTTCGCTTGATCTTTGCGCAATGTCAGTAGCAAGCTTTCATCTCGTTTATTCTAGGTTATTTTTTTCTTTTCTCTCGTCTCTCTTCCAAAGGACGTCATCTTAGTTATAGTCTATTCGTGTAACGAATTCTGCTGTTCAAACTCAACTGCACTCTTGACAAGGGAGCACTTTGGTCCACAGTAATGCAGGCAGGGCAGTTTCCCACGGTCTTTCAGGAATTGAAATCTGGTTAGAAACCGCAGCAAGTAATACTTCGTGGAGTTTTTTCGCCCCAATATGCACAGTCGTGAGAATAGGAAATCACGAAGACTAGCAACAAATAATATAGTGACTTTGTGCGAGACACGTGCTGTATTTTTAGTACATAAACTTGGAACGTATAGCCCCAGAAACACAAGCACGAGCGCACTATTGCAGAAATTAAATTCGACTGTTTTGAGTGCTGCGATGTAGACATTATACACTTTTTCTATTGCGTGGGGGTCATAGTGCCTCCTGTAGTTTTCTCTCTCTCATTGAGTCCATCAAGATGTAAAACACGACAAAATCGGATAACTTGCTTTTTATGGCGTTTTACACAAACCCCCTATTATATATCCCACCTAATACCTTAAGCTGTAAAAGATAGAGATCCTTTGAACAACCGTAATTTTTCATCGTTTTAAATGAAACGGATGTTTGCACAAAACAATGTAATTAAGCACTTTTCTAAATTCATTCTTACAAGCACCCTGTATTGCATTCAAACAATTATATTTTATGTTTTAGGACCATCAGTCAGTCCTTTCTTGTATTTTTTTTTACATTCTGCAAATTTTCGCATCGTAACTGAACTTCGTGCCGGCGCGAGCTAACCGAAGACATCTCTCAGCTCTAATATATTGCTCTTTTTTCTGCTCTATAGTGCCAGGCACCACGTGATAAATGAAGGTCTGCGCCGAGCTTCGCATACTTATTTACTTTTTTATGCCTTTTTTTAACTGTACGGACGTGTTTTATCATCCAGATGGCTGAACCGTTGCCAGCCTTCTTGTGTGCTAGGTTGTAACAATAGCAAGAGAGTCTCTGAAGCATAGCCATTTCCCACAGAATACATTTAAGCCGAGAGGCTGCTGGACATGCAGCCTAAAATAATAGTAGTCGCGAAATAAACAGTTGCGTGACGTAACAGTAGAAAATTTTATTCGAATGTAAATGTAGGTGAATATGGTCATCTTTTTATTGTTTCTAGGCGAATGCACTGTAGTCTCTCATGCTCGTTAAACAACATAAAGATCAAGATCGATTTGTTCATGTACGCTAAGAGACAACCTTAGTCGCTGCTGCTATCATTAATGAAAATCTCTGAGTAGCGACGGTTTCCTTTTATTTTTCTATTCACAGATGTTTTTACTCACTCACATTGAACAGTGAATAAATTTGTACGTAGGGCACACATTTGCAATGATTTCGATCTACCTTAGTATGATTTATGTATCTTTATTCGGAGTGATGGTGGGCTTCACTTTCAAAAGCAAGAAATTTGGAGTAAAAAGGAACTAGAGCATGTCGAGATGAACTGCGATGATACATGCCGACGGCGGTCTATTCGTGACGTAGATTGCCCGTCGAAAGGGTGCTGAAACATAGATTCGAGCCCTCTTGCGACAGGAATATAGACCACGCTGTACCCCTATAGACAGAGGTTTCCGTATGTTGGGCATATGTATTACTGTACATACTATTTGAAGATTGTGCACTTACTCCCACTGCAGCACCGTGTATGTATGTATGTATGTATGTATGTATGTATGTATGTATGTATGTATGTATGTATGTATGTATGTATGTATGTATGTATGTATGTATGTATGTATGTATGTATGTATGTATGTATGTATGTATGTATGTATGTATGTATGTATGTATGTATGTATGTATGTATGTATGTTGTCAAGGGGCCTTTGTTGTTCTTTTATTCTTTATAATCGATGAGATAGAAACAGCACAACACTTTAGTTTACTTGATATTTCTTATTTGCTCTGAGAGCAGCGGAAGAAAAAAAGGGCACGATGTTGAGACGTGACCGGCCGGCCAAATGCATCGTCGATAACGACACCAGGCTCTCCGGTAATATAGAGGCAAAATCCTTGAGCAGACATTCAATCACAAATGCAAAAATAAGCGATCTGAACAGAACCTCACGTTACACTTGCTTGTATAGAGAAGCTGTCTTTGCACACGTTAGCCAACACCATTCATTTACCTCACTTTATGTATTCTTTTTGTCAATTTCAGTCAGGACGCACTTGTACGAAACGCGCTGACGTTTGCACTGCTCACTATTCATGTTATTAGTGCTCTTAAAGAGTAGCCTACCGGTATAGCGCTGATCAGGACTCAACCCAGATTTGTCAGATGACATATTCAATTTTCCGCTCCAAGAGCAGGAGCCGTTGGCTTAAACTGATTTTCCATGTAATCAATCTGGTTCTGGTTTTGCTTGTGGACGCATATGTACCGAATTTCTTGGTTTGTCCCGGTTCTGTTACAATTACTTCTTGCCCTTAATAGCCTTCTTAATTCGCGAGCAGTTTAACTCCAATCCTTCAAATAGGACGAACCATGGGGTAGGGGAAAGAGCAGGATAGGCTATAGTTTCACTCTGACGCCCTCTTAATTAATGTTAGGCAAAGCTTTGCTTTAAGAATGCACAGTATATGAATCGCTTCTAAGCAGAAGCGTGTTTCAGTTGAAGAGATGTAAAGCAGAGAGGCGCAAATTGTTGATGCGTGCTAGTAGTACCGGCGCCTAAAATGTCATCGACGGTCGACAGAGGGTGGGATGGCACAGGGGTTAATCCCTTTTCCGCCCGCCTCGCCTAAAGGAAACTGCCGGACTAATCTTAATAAAATTTGTCCATTCATTCATGAAAGCTCGGCTGCGTAAACAGTAAGAAGCCTGATTCCAGCTCACCGCTGGTGGGAAAACGCAGCTCAGAGCCTTGAGAGCAGCACATCCACTTTGCTAAATGAAATTATGACAATAAAAAAGTTATTTCTAAAGAATACTTCCAAATAGATTAAAGTTGAGTAGAACAAATTAATAAATGGATCAAAAGATTATTAACAAGCGGATAATATTAAAACATTTATATAAAGAAGCAACGAAGAACAAACTTTTCGTATAAACTGTCTACCGTTCCTTGGTACGTTCTGTTACGTTCTAAAGGGCTTCCTCTGGTGAGGCTGAGGTTCCAAATACTTAATTATGGGTATGGTTGCACCGGACAGGTATTACCTGGTTGGCAAAGAGGGACTGCTGCTTTTGTTTTATCCAAGTAATATTTCAGAACACGCTCTCTGTATGCTCCGGGAAAGCCATTTGCAAGTCAATGATACTGCCGGCAGATTTGCCACGCGCCAGAGTCTAGCATGAAAAACAGACGTGTGTTGGACCTGCGGACAAGTTGTTCTATGGTATTCTGCGTTTGGCGTCATTGGTTTTTGTTTGTTATAGACTTTCAATTATTTATTATCCTCTCCTGCTGTTCACTGCATGCACTACATATACCTCATTGAATGCCTTTTAGCAACTGATTTCCTGACATTTATGCTCAATGTCTTCGGCCGACCCACTTAAGTCATGTCAAATCAAAGAAAAATCAAACTTCCGGTAGCCTCTGTTGCAAAGAAATGACAAGCAATAGATTTCATTGTAAGGGTGCGAAAAATGGCGAGCTCACATTACAACATCGCAAATGTAGAACATACGCGAGCGTAAACGCTTGCATCGATCTAGCGTCAGCTCAGAGACCTGTTCGATCGCATGCACGTACTCGTGGTGCAAAAAACACTATTAAGCTCACGTGCATATATTTTGGTTGCCGTTACAAAGCTAATCTGAACAACTAATTTAAACGTCGATCGATAGTTCGCGAACCCCTCCACGTCTTGTAACTGGGCGCCATAGCCAACAGCACGTGCTATCACACCAGTATCTCTCGCTTTGTCGCAAGCTTCTGATGGCAGATATGAACAATCGGTCGGTCGGTCAGTTAAGAAACATTACTGTGGTCCGAAGGAACTACTAAATTGTAGTTGCGGGCCGCGCCCACGTTGGGGCTGGAAGACCATGCTCCTCCGCCCGTTCGCGGGCCCTTTAGACAGTCCTTAGTTGGTCTTGGAGATCACCACTTCTGAGGGCTTCCTCTCAGTCCTCTTGTTTGAAGAGGCGTTTTGTAACGCAGAACATTGCCTGAACATGTGTGTTAACGAGCAATACTCTTCATTGCACTCAGGGCAGTGTGGATCGATGTCCGGAGCAAAGCGGCTAAGCTTACCTCTCGATGGGAAAGCCTTCGTTTGTAACAATCTTAATGTGGAAGATTGAGGTACAAGCATCAGATGAAATGCACATCAAACAGCGCGTGCAAGTGCGAACAGCAAATGGCGTTGGGACAGAGAAATCATAGGGCTACACATAAATCAGAGGAAAAATGATAAGCGATTCTGATAAGAGGCTTTAGATATCGCACGTCAGAAAATTCCTAACATAGATGCAGATTGATAAAATGCATATTTAATCTGAACCCTTATTTGCTTCCCTGCGCTGAACAGACAAAAATATAAAATGACGCACAAGTTAGAAGTAGTGATACGGAAAAATTAAATGCACAGTTTTGTGATCCTGCTTTAAGGCAAGGTAAAGAAATACAAGAAAATATTAGCAATTTAGACTTACTATTGCTTTTATTGCGAGAAGAGTGACAGTTGGGATAAAGCCACAACATGACCGAAAGTTCCCACGTAAATCTTGAATAGTTTCACAGTATGATAGAAGCACGATGTAAGAATATACTCAGGTGATGACACTTTTCCCCCAACGCATGGGAAACCGCAATCCGCGCGCGTCCAGATAATGTTCGGGTCCTTATCAGATGACTTGCAGAGGGCGCTACGAAAAGCGGGGCAGTCGTCTCCATAGCAACGCGCATGCTGCTGATAACGTGCATTTTTTGTGCCATTTTGCTGGATAATGTGCATCCGCCAAGCGGCGTCGAGGGGCGAAATCGAGAGAGCAACAGGAGAGGGAACGGCGAGAGCGGCGGCGATGACGCAGCACCACCGTGATTCTGTTCTGTTCTAACTGTTTTGCTGTGGAGAGGTTGAGGTCCATATTGCCTCGGCTACTCCATATCACGAAGTTATGCAGCGAAAAAAAAAAAGAATAATACTGAACGGTACCTAAACATGAACAATCCTAAAAAAAAATCATACCAATACACAGTTTGCTTGCAGCAGTTCACACTGTCATCAACTGTTCACCCGCACACCTTCCTTTTCTACTAACAGTATATGCACTAACACATGTCATATAAATCAATCCCTGGATGTCTATCACAGGCGCTTATCCAGTCCGGTCTCCACTAAAAAATCTGTCAGGAAGATGTTCGCCTTTTTCTGAAGATGCATCTCAGGCCATGGTCCAAGTAATTTCTTTAATGTGAGGGGCCGTCTGTCCAAACTTGCTAATTTTCTCTTTAATTTTTCTCTTTCATTCGCGTATTTAACGCACTCCAAAAGAATATGGCGAACATTTTCTTCTGCTTGACCACAATGGCATTCCGGGGAGTTGGATCGATGTATCTTGTGCAGGAAGCTGTTTGTGTAGGCTACTTCCAATCGAAGTCTGTGGATTAAAGTCTTTAAGTGTCGTGGGAGATCTGTCGCTATGAAAAATTTTCTGTGTGGATCAACTTCATAAAGTACTGATTCCTTTGATTTATGGCTATCAAACCACTTCTCCATCGAACATTGGTTAGCTCCTTGCGTTATAAAATGTCGAATATCCGCCCCAGACACAGGGATTGCGCAGTCCCGTCCTTCGTTCAATGCTTTCTTCGCGAGGCTGTCAGCCTCTTCATTTCCCTTTATTCCAGTGTGACTGGGTATCCATTGGAATACGATGTTGTGACCCTGCGCTGAGGCATATTCCACCGTTTCTGCAATACATTGTGCTATTTCACCATTTTTGTAAAGTGATCTCGCATTTCTGATTAGCTGAAGGGCAGGTTTGCTATCCGTGCATATCACCCACTTTCGTGGCTCAGAATTCTCGCAGATAAGCTTAACTGCTTCAAAGATAGCCACCAATTCTGCTGTCGTCGATGAAGATTTGTGGGATAATTTGTACATTCTCTTTTCCTGTATTTCGGGTATAAGAACCGCACAGGCTGACGCTTCTTCAGTACATGATCCATCTGTATATATCTTCGTTTTGTCATTATGCGTTATATGAAAATGATGAAGTACCATCTGTGCGGCTACTAGAAGCGCCATGTCTGCTTTCTTCCGTATGCCATCTATTTCATAGATAACGTTGAGAAGCGGCAGCGTCTAAGGTGGTTTTGAAGGTTTCCATCGTTTAAATCCTGGTACTACTGCTTGAAATGATGATACACTATCCTGTAGTCTCGTTGCCGTCCTTTGTGTTAGTGAACCAGATAAAGGATGACTTTCATGTTGCGTGAAAATTCTAAATAAATTTCGACATGTTTCTTTAGCTCGGAGTACTGCCAAAGGTGGTTGTCGAGCCTCTGCATACACTAAAGCACTGGAAGTTGACCGTGGCAACCCCAGACATACCCTCAAGCTCCTTGCCAATAACAAGTGGAGTCTCCTTTCGGTTGACGCTGGAAGTCCGTGCAGCAGCGCCAGTGAGTAACTTACGATGGGGCGTATCCACGCAACATGTAAGGCTAATAACGACTCTGTAGTACCGCCCCATTTTGCCCCGCAGAGATGCCGGAGGATTCGAATGGCCTGATTCACTTTTTGTTCAAGGGACTGGAAATGAGGCGACCATGTTAGTCTCCGGTCTAAAATCACTCCCAAGAATCTATGAGTTTTTACCATTTGAATAGGCTGGTTTTGCAGACTAATCTGGAAATCTCCAGGTCTTTTCAATGTAAACGGTAGTATGGCTGTTTTAGCCAGACTCAGTGCCATACCTCTTTTTTAGTCTTTTCAATGTAAACGGTAGTATGGCTGTTTTAGCCAGACTCAGTGCCATACCTCTTTTTCTTAGAAAACGGTCTACATAATCCAATCCTTCTTGTAAAGTTTGTTGGACATCCAAAAACGATGGACCAGACGTCCATATACTTATATCATCAGCATATACTGAACATCTGATGTTAGGTGGAAGATTATACGGGAGCTGCGCCATGACTGCATTGAAGAGAGTAGGGCTTAGCACGCTGCCTTGTGGCACTCCTTGGTTGACGACGTGTTCTGACGTCGGACCCTCCTGTGTAACTACAAAAATTTGCCGGTGCCTCAGGAAGTCAGCGATCCAACGCAGTATCTTGCCCTTGAATCACTGCAGGGCCAGGCCTTCCAGAACGTGAACGTGACTCACTGTGTCGTATGCTCGTTGGACATCAAGGAATACAGTGACAGTGATGTTTCCTTCCGTACGTTGGTTTTCCACATCTGTGACCAAGTCCAAAATGCAGTCCATTGTGCATCTACCACCGTGATTCGGCTACTCGCGGGCGCTCTCCGCCTCAAGCCATTAGATGGCGCACCGCTCAACGGACCGACGACCGAACATATTCTGGCCGCTTAGGCGCGCGCGGTGTCAACACCTGAATATTCTTACACCGTGGATAGAAGCTCAACCCATAACTTTCACCTGAAATGTAACCACGATTTCGCTCATACATCCTCGGGAGACCCACACGCAAAGTTTTAAGCAGTCCTCAGAAGTTATCCAAAGCGCGGGCGTTGGCTCATTTCATGCCCGCAAAAAAAAAAAAAAAAAAAAAAAAAACGACACGCAATATTAAACAGAAAAAAATGTGAAAAAAAAAATCAACAACATCATACCGGTCTTGAATCTTTTATGTATTTGCCCGGTAGGACATCGGTATTTCTTTGTTGTCTTCACTCA
Source organism: Rhipicephalus sanguineus (assembly GCF_013339695.2). Lineage (NCBI taxonomy): Eukaryota > Metazoa > Arthropoda > Arachnida > Ixodida > Ixodidae > Rhipicephalus > Rhipicephalus sanguineus. The sequence continues at coordinate 21,117,379 of NC_051180.1, forward strand.
TTATTTTTTTTCAGCTTCTACTTACCTGTCACTAGAAGCGATAAGCACACCCCAGTAATTACTCACAAAAGCGGACTTTATGTACACGCACGCTCCTTCCACATGGACACGTGACAGACAAGGAAGCCATGGTGACCTAATTACTCCTCGGTGGAGCACACTCATGCACGACCGCCAACTGGCGAAGCCCGTGTTCGACGCGCGGAGGCCACAAATAATGTTTACTTTTTGTTATTGTTATTCAATTCACGGTGCGTGCTACGTGCGCTCGCCACCAGTGGCTAGCGTGGTACATGCTTGTGGCCGCCTACCCTTTGGCTGGACAGCACTTGTTGCAAGGTAAAGGCCGGAGGGCACAGGCAAAGGGTAGCGAAGTACGAGAAAGCGGGGAATATGAGAACTTCATTTCGTGCGCTACGGATAACAAGGGTACGTGTGCGTGCGTGCGCGTTTGTTGTTACAGTGGTGCAGCCTTACAGTGGTACAACCTTTGTACAGCCGGTGCTCACTGTACAGGTAAATAGGTAGATAGATCAATTGTAATTAATATATATTATAACATGTAAATCCAAATTACGAACCTCAGTCATGCTATTCTTAATAGGTGGGAATCCCTCAAATAACGTAGAAGACTGAATAAAGTAAATATCAGTTAGATGCAACATAAGCAATAATTTAAGCATACCATAATTTGCATGTGGCCGTCAGTCGTGAGCGGCGCAGATAGCGCTTACGTGCCGTGCTGCTCCTGCCTGTAAATGCGTCAGGAAAAGCGGAGGACTCCATCTGTACACTGCGGAACTCCTTTCCCTCTCTCCACAGAGATAATTAAGAAATCATGGCTAAACAAAGCTAGTTTGTTTGTAAAATTTGTGTTGTCCGCGAGTTTTAACAGTCAAAGTCATGATTAAGAGTGCTAACAGCGCAACCGACAAGAGGGGATAGAAGAGAATAAATAAATTTTGTTTTAAATAAATTTAGCAAGAAATAAATTGTAGGCAGTTCAGCGCTCTGTCTCTTCTCTTCTATTTCCTCCTGTCGTTTGCGCTGTTAAGCACTCTTTATCATGATTTGAGGCACGCTGGACTGGCATTTGACCTAACGTTACTTCATCGCACACTCAAAAATAGGGTTTACAAGAATAGTTAAGAAATTCCCAACGTATGACATTAACACCTTCTATGCTTTCTTTACACTGAGACCACAGGTGTTAGGTTGATTTTTTTTTCACGAATGCAAGGATTCGAATGGAAGGATTCGAAAAACGCGAATGGAAGGATTCCTAGCAATCCTTGTAGGTCTGTCAGGCTGCAAAATTATGCAATACCACCCTAGGAAGCATAAAGCGGTGTTCGTTTGCGAAGTCTCTGATTTTGAAGGATTAGTATCACTTGCAATTATTTTATGTATTCATTTTTTGGTTGTCGTTGTTGTAATGCTTCAGTATACTTGTTCTGACGTTTCTTTTCATTCGGATTTCTTCTTTGTTCTTGTCAGTTTATTTCGGTAGAGCTTTCGTCTTGCTACTCTACTGTACAGGATACAGAATTGGCCAAAAAAGGCCAATTTTATCAATCAGCCTCGTATTTGACCTGTTTTAGTTTCTCCCGTGTTCTCAACATGAGAATTAATAAGTTTATTGAGCAAATGTCCACTTCTAGAAACTTTGGTCTTCGGTTCTTTCCCGCGGATGAACTGTCCTGGATAAAGATAAAATTGTACTTCAGCGCATTCTTTACCGTCTGTCACGAAACGCGGCTATATTCTTCATCATACCAGAAGAAAAAAAAATCCTCCCTCAGGAAGAACGGCGCACATAGGAATATTGTAAATTGCGCGGAAGTGCATAGAGGGCTGTCACGTCACTTGCATTTTCCGCTAGAAAGAAATCCAGAACGGCGCTTCCACGGCGTTGTAGCAAACTCACGTCGCGCACAGCGGTGTTCTTGTGGTGACAGCGCCTATCGGTTACGAAAGTGAGGCTTTATTATGGCTCGCAGCCGGGTCAAACACGAGCAAAAGTAAAAGAGACAGGGAGGTATTGATTTCTCGTTGAAAGCTGTAGACATTATATACAGGACTGTGTCAATTAGTGCTTGAGGTTAATGCAGTTGAGGTCACTAGGTTCAGTTGAAATAATAATGCTTGTAGGTCTTTGTAAACATTTAAATGCACATTGAGGCTTGAGCTTCACAGTCGGCTTGGCGAGGGAACTACTGCGATAAATGCTACCTAAACCTTATTCAATCGTCTGCGCCATTACATGTCTATGCTGACAGAGATGATATTATCTTATGATCAGTCGTGGTAAGATTGAGAAGAGTTCACTGCTGGGCCATTGGTTCATCATTGTGAAATCGTTCAGGGACACAAAACACACAATATGAAGAAATGTTGTGGACAGGAGAGGCGGGCAGAAATTTCTTCCCGTCACGGCCTCCATCCGGTGGCGATACTGCTGGCTCTAAGTGAAATAAGACAAAGCGCATGGTGTTTTGCGCCGTTCGGTAAACATAACAACGGCACCACCAATGCAGTCGAATGAGTTATTTCTCGCGAAGAACAAAGATATTAAGGTAAACTTTATTAGGTTTTCTAGGATACCAGTTTTGCCTTGATGTACGCGGGCTGAGCAGAAGTATCAGCGCGCAATCCACCGTTCATCGGCCTCTAACCAAGACATAGCGTAAGTACGGCAGCTCGGCTTTGTGTCTTGTGAAGTTCATTTTTTTTTGCGATGTGCTGATGCAAGCGCTGCTTCCCGATTTTTTCTTGCCCTATACTCGTACTTCTTAGACCCGTGTTCAGATAATCATCCTACCAAGAAATAAACAATATCATACATTAGGCCCGTTTCTCGCTATTCACACGGTCAGTGAAGCTTCTGGTGCAGCACAGAAGCGATAAACGCGCAGTCATTATTTTCCGCATCGCCTTCAAAGAGCTCGCTCTCTTGCGTACTTTTCCCAACTAATTTAATTGTTGCGCCCCAAGCGGAGAGAGGAGAGCTTACATCTTACTGGCGCAGGAATGAATGACGGCACATTGTGCATGTTGACCTACGATCTTTGGGATAACAGGCTGTTAATTAGCCAAACTGATATAGTGTCGCAGTTCATTAATATTAACGTAGACTTCCAGCACCCCGCATAAAACTTAATGGAAAAGTGGCTAATTTCGAAGCGTCGTTGTTCATTAGAAGTTATTGAGCCCTCCGCGGCAACTAATTGTATTAGTGCTTTCTGTGACCCAGCTGCTACTGTCAGACAGTGGGAACGCGAAGCCACACCCTTGGAACGAATATATTTTTGACCCGTTTCTTGTTGGGCAATATGCGTTACCAATACTAGACATTAGACGAGTACTGGCACTATACCTCGCGCAGGCTGTACTGCTCGAGTGTTTGTCGATAATATAATAAAAAAAAGCAAACTTACAGGGTCCCTTATGCGTTCACTTAAGACGACTCGAAGGCGAAAGCCATCTTATTCTTCTCAGCCGATGTATTGATCCTGCCCCGCCACCCTCCGAAAGCTTTGCGCACCTAGCGTGGTTTTGTATTGCCTTTAGGATCGGAGGCACCTTACCTGGTTTTGCTCTGCCTCCGTGATCTCCCCACTTTTGACCAAGCTACGACGGCATGTGATGACGGCAACATGTGACCTGACGCCACGTCAAATTTTACGACGTCTTGATGATGGCAAAATTTTGGCAATCTGTGACGTCATGATGACGTCATATGGTTACGTCATCACATGATGTGATTTTTTACATCACTCGTCCCCGACGCCGCAGGACGCCGACGCCGACGGTACAATTTCGCGTATCATGAGGCATATAAGGTTTTCGCCTTAATAGGCCCACGGAAAGATACCCTAACGAGATTCGATGTAAAGGGGCACACAGTAGTTACCATATGCGTATGCCGGTGCTCTCAAGCATGATACGTAGCTTTCCTCGCGCACTGTAGAGAATTCATCTTTGATCATTGTTCCCATGCTTGCACCCTCGAAGTGTCACGTCAACCAATTCAACCAGCAAAGAAGCTCTTTATTATTCGATTGGTCTTTGTATACATTGCGAGCCTCTTCGAGTGTAACTACTCTTGTTGACTCGAAAGAGGCATTATCAATCCCTACCACGTAGCGTGACTGCAGGATTTGAACAAGTATATCTACAAAAAAAAAAAAGAGGAGGGCTGATCCCTCCGTCATAGCAATCGCTATAACACGAAAGTGAAACGTGTCGTCACAGAAGTAGTTGATTGTTTATAGTGCATTGGTATACGAGCGCTTGTACGTACAATGTCTATTGTTGTTTGGCAGACATAGCACCGCTTGATGTAGACGCACCTAGGTTGACGCCTGGTGGCACATCTCCGTACCGACGACTAACGCCCATGATCATGATTTAACCCTTGCGGTAGCTGAGATAACTTGCCGCCGGCAAGTTACCTTTTCGTCCACTTTACTTTGTTCACATTTATGTCCTAATTACTACATATAGCATCCCCGATACTTTCCGCTGCGTTATTGTATGTTAGTTCTCATTAATATTTTGCATAGTAAGTAAAAAGGAGCCCTTAAAAGTAATCTTCTTTCTATAATTGATATGCTTTTAAGTGACGCCGTAACGGAGAGCTCCGGAAAGTTCGATCACCTGGGGTTCTTTAACGTGCACCTTAATCCAAGCACGCGGGCATCTAGCATTATGCTTCAATCAAAATGCAGCCGGCGCGGCCTGGATTTGATCCCGCGTCCAATGGGAAAGAATAGACAACCCCATTTTGACAGGAACTGAAAGTGGTCTTGAGCATCGTGAGACAGGTTTTATTATTTACATATTTACAGAAATACCTGCTACGCCGCGTTGGCATTACGCAGGGGGATTGGGTGAAATACAAAAAATACAAAAGTAAAACATGTTTCTTAACTATAGTTAAAATGGTGAATACAACAAAAAATACAATATACAAGTGACAGATCGAGGTTGAGAGGGAAGATTTACAAGTGGCTTTGCGAAGGGTCGAAAATTTATTAAGTGTGGAAAGTACAACTAATTAATTCGCCCTGTGTGCAATCTTAAGTCTATGTGACACATCATGTGAATACGGGATGAGAGAGAGAGAGAGAGAAAACTTTTATTTGTGAAGGCCTCAAGGATTATCCTCGTTGGGTGGAGCCCTTAGTTCAGGGCCCCATTGGCTCGCGCCACACAACGTGCCCGCTGGATCAGCCGACGCTGCTCATGATGCTCTGCCTATTTGTAATGCGTTCTCTGGTTGTTTGTGGTTAAACTTGGTGATCTCTGAGAGTACATAGAAGTCCATAGGCGACTGAAGGTACAACTGGCTGCGGAGAGCCTGCGTAGTGTAGGCGGTCAACTCGCGCGAAGATACTAGCTTTTCATGTGTGCGAGCAAGATTTCTTTAGGATATTTTCAAGGGCGACCTTAGCAGTGGCTCCTCTTACTAACTTCGAAAGTGCCAATGAATATTCCAACATGGGCATCCCGTCACGAGGTCCATATTGTCAACAGATATGTTCAGCTGTGAACAAGAGCCTTAGATGTAAAAATCACAGTGTATGTTTCTCGGGTAGTTTGTACGTGATATCCAAGGGTCGCAAACGTTGCTGGCGGACCATACGTAACCTGTTTTAAGAGAATGTAACTACCTCCATCCATGCCTGAATATTGTCCATGTGCAACACAAACAAGAGGCAAGAACACCTTCCACAAGACAGCGAGAACAGCCTGTTCAAGTCAGCAGAGTAGGAAATGTCTTTCTCTTAAAATGCCAACAGTCCCACTAGATGGAGTCCGTTAAAGCCCCCCATCGTCACTGTCGTCTATCTGTAACATACGTGTCTGTATTAACGCTATTTCTTATTCTAACGTCTGACCTGATTATGCACGACGAATTTGAGGGTTACACATTTAGCACTGCTTACTGCGGCACAGGCCGAATTACTAATAAAGTCTCTGCCAACTGTTTGTTCCGCATAGGAATCACCCGCAGTGAATTGTTATTCCGTCAGCTCATTTATTGATCAGCTTTCGTCTTAACGACGCTGTCTTAGAGCCAAGCTTTCATTGTTCAGGACACACTGAAATTAGCAAGACAATGCGATAAACATAGCTCGTTATTTTACTTTTAGCTGTTGATATCATGCCAGCCTCTGAATGAAGTCTTTGTTCACCGTACCCAATGCATTTCCAGCTCGGTGCATTCGTGTGTCTTTCGCATGAAGCCTACCAACAATGTATCGTTTAAGGCACGCAAAGGAAGTGTTAACATTGTCCTAGAAGTGCATGATAATAGAGCAAGAGTTCACAAGGTGATACGACAATCTCCATAATATGACAAGACATCATGCCACCTACGAAACGAGTGATTCTCTGTTTTGGGCGCCTAAATAATAGCTTTCACTGCCCAGCCAAAATGGCGATCAATGCACTGCCCGCTAAACAACGTCATATGTGATAGATCACCGACGAAGAAGGAGCATTGTGGGTTCGTAGTACTTCTGGCTCATAGTAACAGCGACAAAACATTTATTTGATGTGATTCGGCAGATGTTGCACTAAGCGTTCTCACACTTGGAGATTCAGCAATGTCTTCACAATGCTTGACTGTTGTCAAAGTCATTCTATGCTTTAATGTATTTTTTTTTTCCTATATGCCGGTTGTGCTCTCAACGATGCCTTCTTTTATAGTATCTTTTTCATGAAGTATCTAAGATGTGGTATATGGACTATTCTGAGCAAACTTAAACAAGTCCAACAACATACACACTTCATCCTGTAATGCTTCATATTGCCATTTTTGTTATAATTGTTCACTGCCGTAAATATAAGTTCCTTATAGATCTGGCGGCCTTCTAATTATAACGAATTTCGCATTTGAAACCTTACTGAAACCGTCGCAGACAATGATTGTAATTACGTTTATCACAACAGTAAAAGCGCGAACAAGCACCCCCCCGCCCCCCTATTAATAGTATTGTTAGACTGCAGAAAGCGGTATATCCCTGTTGCCATTGTCAACGGGCTGAAGCAAGCGGTCCTTTAATAAATCTCTAAGCTCAGGTAATGTTTTTCCCAGCAAGATTTAACATCAACGCCTCTCTGTCTTCCACGGACGGAAAGACCTCTCAATTATAGTGTCTCATCCCGGATAATCCAGATGTAGGATTGGCGCTGGCTCGTTTCTATTTACGTTGCTCATCTGGACTACCTATCCTTAAGCGGCAACTTCCCAGAAGCAGGTGATTCAACTAAACAGCGCTTTACCTGCACTTATCACTCCACAGAACTTAAATACTTATATATTGTTGCCACTCAGTGCAGAAAGTAAGGCTTCCTAATGGTCAGGCAGTAGTGTTTCTTTTTTTTAAATGCGAAGCATTTCTTAGCGAACTTCTGCGACTTTGAGCGTATCTATCTATCTATCTATCTATCTAGCCGCCTACGACTTCTTGCTCTCCTGGTCGCTTGGTTCATCGAATGTGCACCAAAATTGGTATGGCGTAACATGACTGTATGAAGAACATAAATGACAAGTCATAACATGAAAATCATGATATGCATGTCATGTACAGCATGATTTACATGCTACGCTTATGGTGCGCTGGCGGCCGTTTCGCTAGCTTGATATACACCAAAATTGGTGTCTTGCGACGTGACTGTGTGACGAACATACATAACACGAGTTAACATGTAAATCATGACACGCATGTCATGTACAGCATGACTTACGTGCCACGCTCATGGGACGCTGGCGGCGGTTTCGCTAGCTTGATCTACCCCGAAATTGGTATTGCGTGACGGGGCCGTGTAACGAACACAAATAACACGAGTTAACATGAAAATCATGACACGCATGTCATGTACAGCATGACTTACGTGGCACGCTCATGGGGCGCTGGCGGCAGTTTCGCTAGCTTGATCTACCCCGAAATTGGTATTGCGCGACGTGACTGTATGACGAACATAAAAAATCACAGCATATCCACGGAGTGAATGATGATGAGTGGGCGAAGCTGCGGAGGTTCATCGGTAAACCGTGAATCTTCCGTGAATTCTGCCCAGTACATCATCACCGACGTGAGATCGGGCGCGTTTATACTAAAGGTTCGATGAGTTATGACGACTTGCAGCTCACTTTAATTTTACATGTACGCTGTGAATTTTCATTGTTTAGAAAACCATTGCTTTAGAAAACACCTTGCGTCTTTCGTTAAGCAGCTGGCGTCTTTTTCGTTTTGCTTTAGAAACATCTGGCGTTCTTTCGTTTTGTTTTTACAAAACATCTGGCGTCTTTCGTTGGTTTATTTCATCAATCAACGGCGTTTTGAACAAAATTTTTATTGTTTAATCACGCACAGGAGAAATCTCACCAGGCACTACCTTGGAGGTAAACAATGGCTGCTAATGGGAATGAGAGACAGAAGAAGTCGGCTTTTAGCTAACACTTACACTTCTACAGAGACAGAAGAATTCGGCTTTTAGTTAACGCGCACGCTGCGAATTTTTTATTGTTCAACAACGCACAGGAGAAATCTCCCACCGGCACCACCTTGGAGGTCAAAGGGTAAGACTTGTTACTCACTACTACGAGCACGACGAGGGACGAACGGGTGCCGCCTTAAGGAGCTTCGCCCCTAAAACTCTAGTTAACATGAAAATGATGACACGCATGTCATGTACAGCATGACTTACGTGCCACGCTCATGGAGCGCTGGCGGCAGTTTCGCTAGCTTGATATACACCAAAATTAGTATCTTGTGACGTGACTGTGTAATGAACATAAATAACACGAGTTAACATGAAAATCATGACACGCATGTCATGTACAGCATGACTTACGTGCCATGCTCATGGGGCGCTGGCGGCGGTTTCGCAAGCTTGATCTACCCCGAAATTGGTGTTGCGTGACGTGACTGTGTAACGAACCCAAATAACACGATCTAACATGAAAATCATGACACGCATGTCATGTACAGCATGACTTACGTGCCACGCTCATGGGGCGCTGGCGGCGGTTTCGCTAGCTTGATATACACCAAAATTGGTATCTTGTGACGTGACTGTGTAATGAACATAAATAACACGAGTTAACATGAAAATCATGACACGCATGTCATGTACAGCATGACTTACGTGCCATGCTCATGGGGCGCTGGCGGCGGTTTCGCTAGTTTGATCTACCCCGAAATTGGTATTGCGTGACGTGACTGTGTAACGAACACAAATAACACGAGCTAACATGAAAATCATGACACGTATGTAATGTACAGCATGACTTGCGTGCCATGCTCATGGGGCGCTGGCGGCCGTTTCGCTAGCTTGATATACACCAAAATTGGTATCTTGCGATGTGACCGTGTGAGGAACATAAATAACACGAGTTAACATGAAAGTCATGACACGTATGTCATGTACAGCATGACTTGCGTGCCACGCTCATGGGGCGCTGGCGTCCGTTTCGCTAGCTTGATCGACCACGAAGTTGGTACTGCGCGACGTTACTGTGTGACGAACATAAATAATAGGAGTCAACATGAAAACCATGACACGCATTTTCCTCAATGACATACAAGACGATGTATGCAGCTCTTTGCTGGCTGCTTCGCATTACATCGATTCACACAATGCGTGGGATCTGCCGGCTTTTTCCTTGTTTAACATGACTTACGTAGTTTATCCTGATATTCTGATGCAAAATGCCGTCACCTGTTTATCGTCATGATTATGCTAACAAGGACAATGTGCCGCTGCAGTCGTGTCACTTGTAACTACCATCGGTAGGCACACAGGCACGCTAAACGGCCTAGGACAGTTCGTTCATTTTCCGCAACATTGGCGGAGATGCTGCCGTTTCTGCCGCTGCTGTCTCAAAGTGCGCTCTAATTATTGCACGCTGTAACGTATCACTCACAACCCAAATGGGATGCAAGTAGGAGCTTCGCGCTAAGAGTCTTTATACACGAAAACCCCATGTGAGAACATCGAACGTGGCTGCACGCTGGCATCACTGGGAAAGCTTTCCTCGAAAGATTGTGCAATACGTAAATAGGGGCCTGGACTTTACTTGATGTGTGTATCCCATGTCATGCGAAGTTTATGACACTAATGTTCGGATTAACGCACGATCCTAGCTCGAATTTGTAATAGGAAAGACGTTTATATCTCGTTGGGTATTTAGGTATGACCAGGTAAAAAAAAGGAAAGAAAACGGAGCAAGCATGCTTCGCACGCCGAAATAGCGTGCTCCGTTGCTTTTGGCAACGCTCTGACCGCCGAAGTGCGGTAGTTATAGTATGAATGTGGCTCAATAGAAAATAGATTATTACTAACGTTCGAGGCAACCACCATCATTTTTAACACATCTTCGCCTCGCTTGTTTAAGCCTACAGTGGCGAAATGTTCTCTCAGGCTCTCAAAGCTAGGCCGCCCTGGTGGTACAGTGGCTGCGTTGTTCTACTGCCGACCTGGAAGACGCGGGTTCGACCTCGCGGTTGTATTTCGATGGAGGCGAAACGCCAGAAGTCCACGTACCTTGATTTAGGGGCACATTAAAGAACTCCAGGCGGTCGAAACGTCCAGGGCCCGCCACTACGTCGCGCCTCACAATCGTATCGGTTTTGACACGTAATACCCCAGCACTTATTATAATAATGAGAAAGCAACATGTTTAATTGCATTAAATATTTGGTTTGACAGGACCGAGAAAATTGGAGGACGCTTCACCTTCGCCTCAAGAGTAGAACGCGATAGCGTTATCGGGCTCCGTTCTCATCGCCTTCTCAATCGGTGGCCTCGCTTCCACTGCGATAAAAAAAGTTTTATAAAAATGAGATAGAATACAAACATGCACTCAGACACAGGCAATACTTACCTTTACCGGTTCCTATATAAACCTTCGACAATGATGGAAAAAGTAACAGTTTCGCCGCAAGGGCGAAGCAATGAATGCGATAGCAAGAAACTGTAATGCTATACGAAGCGAGGCTCGCCAATGGATACTCTCAGTTTGAAAAGTGCTGCTGTTGCAAAGGCGACCGAAGCAGCGAAGGAAACTAGCGTGCTTCAAGTGTCGAGCTGTCACACTTGATAGTTCGCGCTCATCTTCTGTTTGTTCGTTTAGCGGCGTCCCTTGAGCTCGAGTGACTTTCGTACGCTCCGTAACATGAGCGCGGACATCACGGTGAAAGCTCGAAACATCCCTCTTCCCCTCACCACGAGAAAACCGCGCGAGCAGACAGCGGAAGGGCAAGGTTCTCCCTGCGCAAATATAAGAAGCGAGCGAGCTCGCCGACGACTTTTAAATCCGCCCGTCGCGCTCCTCGCGCCATCTCGCTGGTAAGGAAGAAACGCTTATAAGCGCCTGCCGTCTCCGAGTCCTGCCAGCGGTAAATGGTGTGTATATAACGCTCGCCGTTAGCTACCTGAAGGATCTGCGCTTTCTGGCGTAGTGGTTAGCGCCACGCGCTGCGGAACGAGAGGTCGCTGGTCCGATTCCGCGCTTTGGAAGCATTTTTCTGAATTATTTTTCTTTGGGACTTTGACACATATGTTGACATATATGACACAAATAAACAACGTTGTGAGAAGTCACAACGTTGTTTATTTCGACGTTTCAGCCAGAGTTTTCATCATATATATATATATATATATATATATATATATATATATATATATATATATATATATATATATATATATATATATATATATATATACATAGTTATACATTAACGGTGCATGACGGCGGCGACGGCAAAATCCAGCCGAGACTGTCCATATTATTGCTATCGCAATAAAGTGCGCCATCGCAGCAACATCTATAGTTTCAGATTGCGGCCCGTATACTACTACAGAAAGGCATTACCTTTACGTGTGTTGCAACGCGTCGGCGGAAAGGCGAACCATTTTCCCTATTGTTTGATATCGGTTGGATGATGTCACGGATGCCTTATCTGCTTCTCTCACGAAATTGATATCGGTTTAACGCCATGTGCTCAGGAGGCTGAAATGCTTTTGTTCATTCGCGGCAATCGTATACCTTTTGATGACTAGCCGATTCGTTTAATCATAAGAAATCACGGCATAAAGCCAAGTCTTGTTCAAGGCTTGTGCCCACGCCAATTCAAGATATGAATAGCTTGGTAATACAATAGCCTAGTCTACTGTGGGTGAACTTTTGTGTGTAGTAGGGGAAAGGCATAATCTCCAACTATACTAACCACGGTGTAAGAATATACATAGACAGGTGCTGACATGACACTCTTCCCCCAACGCATGGGAACGCGCAGTTTCCGGGCGGTCAGAGTATGCTCGAGCAGTTTTCGGGTGCCTTGCAGCTGTGTCGGCGAGGGTGCTACGTAGAGCGGGGCCAGTCGTCACGGCAGCAACGCGCGTGCTGCTGATTCTGTGTCCTTTTGCTGGCATTTGCGGCAGCGCTGTTTTGAAGGCAGGCTTTTCTGTTCGCGTGCATTTCATCATGTTGTCTCGACGAAGGTGGCAGCTGAGAGGTGTTTGAAATGGGTAGGAGATACTTCGTACCGAATTGCAGTTAAAACGTAAGAACATGAGTATAAAACATGAGCGTGAAAAAGGAGGCACGATAAAAAATTATGCCATCTCCCGCTAAAGGGGACCATGAGGCGATGCGAAGCCGGAGCACTTGCACGATCGCGTTTCGTTGGCGTTCGTTGGGCATGCTACTGACCTCGGGCATGCTACCGACCTCGCGTCGTGGAACGCGAAGAGGAACACTACGCGCGTCGTGCCTTCCCTCTAGGCTGGCCGTTAATTCTGACAGGGCGAGCGGGGAACGCGTTCGACAGGTGCGCGAAAGGGGGACAGCGTAGGAGAGGAGAGAGAGGAGGAAAGCATGCGCATGCGCTGGCGCTCATCGCGGCGTTGCACAGGAGAGAATTTCGGCATGTTGAGCCCGCATTTCCGACCAGTCAACCGAAGCAAGCGCTGGACTGAACGCGCGCAGCGCTCTACCACTTGAAAGAGAGGAGACTAGAGGAGGAGAGTAACGCATGCGCCGCGAGAGCAGAAGCGAGAACGCAGGAGAAGCGCAAGCAGGTGCTGGGAGAGAAGTGGAGAGAGTAACGCGCAGCTGTTGGAGAGAGGGAAGGAGGAGGTTGCCCATGCGTAGTGTGAGTGCGGACATCCAGGCCGATGCCGCGGGACATACCTCCGAGCAAGAGATGCTTCGCATCTAAAAAAGAAAATGGTTAAGATTTGCTCACCTTATCCGCAGTTTCTACTGAAAATATATGCCCGTGTGCCGGAGTAGTTTGTGCAAATTTTTCTACATGTATAAGACATAAGACAGCCATTAGTTCCTACGTTTTTGTACACCACAAGTATGGGGTCTATTACAGGCTTGCATGTTTTTATTCTACTTTTTTTGCATCGTGGGAGCGTACGAGAGCAAAATCTCTGGGATGGTTATTTCCTATTAAAAATTTACAAAATGCTTCGTGCACAATTTTGTCGCTCTTGTGTATTTGTAAAATAAAAGCAGACTGAAATTTTGGTGTGGTGTGTAGTATATTTGTGTAGTATAATCGGAAGTGAAAGAAGAAAGCTAATTGGCCACGTTTTCACCAGTAAGTTATTCATGATGCTATGATCTAAGACAGGAAGCCTGCCTTCAACCCGCCTGAAAAATTTCCGCTTGAAAGAGTTTTTACATAAATATATGCGCATTCCCATCGTAACATCCAGTCATGAATAACCGCACTGCTATAGTACGCTGCATATGGAATACTTGCGCAGTTAAAATTTTTATTGATATCGCGGTCACATTGAATTCGCGCAACTATATATGTTTCACCGGTTTCAAGTGTAAATGGAAGCAGCGATATGCACATGAAATACATTTCTGGTGCAGCCGCTATTTTCTTTTAATGGAACGTTAATACTGATTGGGCGGGGGGGGGGGTTACGCACCAAAGGCACGATATGATTATGAAGGACGCTGTAGTGAAGGGCTGCTGACAAATTTCCACCACCCGTTGTTCTTTAGTATGTATCTACATCTAAGCACACGGGTGCTCCTTGCGTTTCGTCCCCATCGAAATGCGGCCTCCCCGGCCGGGAAACATTGTTATGGAGGAATAACACACTGGCTGTCGTTTTTTTTTTAATTTTTCTTCTGCATGGACGAATGCATTGAAGAGACAAAACTACTAATACGTGTGAGCGGAACTTAAGTGGGCTTTGAGTGCTGCCCGATCGATCCGTTTTCACGACATTCACACCCTGCACGAGATGTTTTCACGTTAGCGTGTCCTTGAACCGGGTACTCTAGTCCTTTTAATCTGAAACAATGAATTTCCTTCGCGCTTTGAATATTACTCACACCACTACGAACGAAAACGTTGGGGAGGCAGAGGAATTTCAACTCGCCAGCACCGCATAGCTGGGTCCGCTGACCGCGGTGCCATCTATTGGCTCGGAGCAGAGCAACTAGGTGCACCCAGGAGCAGCCGAACATACTTTGGCCGCTCAGGCGCGCGTACTATCAACGCCTGAACATTCTTACACCGTGCTACTAACGCTCCTAAGTTTATACGGACGATTTGGAAGCTTTAGGCTTTAGGAACGTTCAATAATGCGTGCCTGGCGGATAGGTGTACATTTGAAAAACTCGTTACTCAGCTCCTCATTTGTGAGCGCAGGCTTCTTTCAATAAGACTTCAGATACCTCTCTACTCGTCGAATATGTTCACCCATCCAGTAACGTCGTCAAACTTATGAGATTTCATAGAGCTTCGTCTGCCATATCAACAACTGCCCACGTTTAAGGCCCCGAAAAACTGCGAGATCCTTGTTGTTTCTCCCACGCGACATACCGACAAAACAAGACATTTTGAACTGGAACATTTATGAATCAAACTGCGATTGCGGGGTTGCGGACCTCCTCGCTATTGACAGAGCAAACGGGATTTCAAAGCAAGTGCCGGCGTCTCGGCAGCAGTGCTCTACCACAAGCCCGGACGGGCGTGAACAGTTCCGCGTGGGCGCGCTATCTTTTGGAGCACAAAGGCTTGGCTGTTCGCGCCCAAGAATAGTTCCTCGGAAACGCCATAGGGGTACAGCTGCTGCCGGCCCCACCAACGCTAACGGTGAGCAGGCATCAAGAGATATTACGCTATGAGCAAACTCTGTGTGTGTGGGAGGGAAGATATTATAGAAGGTGAAAGATTATCAGAACGATCAGAGACTGAAGGAAGCTTTGGAAAGCGATCTGGAAAAGACGTTTCAGGAGCGTTGCAGTTCAAGGCTGATTAGAGCGTGGGTCTCATCTGTCGCAATAAAACTCGCTGCTTTATTCGGCATCTGCTGCTGTAGGTGATGTAAGCGATAAACGAGTGTGCGCCTGATTCTGAAACAGAAGTACTCTTGCATGAATAAAAGACGTATTTTCAGTCTTGGGAGATTGAAAGAAGGCGTACACGCTCGACGAAATTGAATGACATGCGCTTAAAATTGCGTCTACATAAAAAAATCACAGCATATCCACGGGGTGAATGATGATGAGTGGGGCGAAGCTACGGAGGGAATCATCTGTAAACCGTGAAACTCTTCCGTGAAATGCGCCCAGTACATAATATAAAGAGTGTGAAACATCGTGTATATATTAAACATCAAACATTTATTGTACTGTTGGTTTACGTGGTCCCTTCATTATCACTTGTGATCGGTGAAATGCAAGGAAGAAGTCCGCTCCCGAGCGAAAGAGCGCCAAGAGCGACCGCATTCCCCGCTCGCCCTGTGCGAATTAAAGGCAAGACTAGAGGGAAGACAGGACGCGCGTTCCACGACGCGAGGTCGGTAGCATGCCCAACGAAAGCCAACGGAACGCGATCGTGCAAGTGCTCCGGCTTCGCATCGCCTCATGGTTCCATTTAGCGTCCCAAAACCAAACATATTGCTCAAGGTGTGCCTTGCGTTTTTCGTAGAAATAATTTCTTTATCATGTACATTAAGACGAAAAGTTGAAAGCTCACTAGAGTGTATCGCCCGCAAAGTATGTCTTTTAGTGTGATTTAACTCTCGTACGGCAGGGTCCTCATACAACTACTACACTTTAAGAAAAACATCTGGCGTTCTTTCGTTCTGCTTTTACAAAACATCTGGCGTCTTTCGTTGGTTTATTTCATCAATCAACGGCGTTTTGAACAAAATTTTTATTGTTTAATCACGCACAGGAGAAATCTCACCAGGCACTACCTTGGAGGTAAACAATGGCTGCTAATGGCAATGAGAGACAGAAGAAGTCGGCTTTTAGCTAACACTTACACTTCTACTTCTACTAACGTTTCCTACTGGAACATGCCAATGGCTGCTAATGGGGAATGAGAGACAGAAGAATTCGGCTTTTAGTTAACGCTCACGCTGCGAACTTTTTATTGTTCAACAACGCACAGGAGAAATCTCCCACCGGCACCACCTTGGAGGTCAAAGCGTAAGACTTGTTACGACGACGAAGTGTGCGCCTTGCACAGCGCTTTGTTTACCGGGTGACAGTTTTTGGTGATTTTTCATGTTCCTCGCGTAGCCATCGGTATTTTGTTTGGCTACACTGGAAGTAGACTGGCCTGCACACCCTCCAGGCATGCCTCCGCCGTCGGCGGGCCCCTCGAGGAAACGGAACAGCGAACTCAGCGACGCCGACAGTGAGTCCACCGAACTGTATTCGGCAAGCAGTGACGATTCCGACGATGAATTCACGCCTGTTTGTAGTCGTAAACCAAAACGAAGATCTATGGGTGCTTCACCAGCTTCAACCGCATCTACTGTGAAACCGAAGGAGACTTCAATGAACTACACCGTCTTATTTGTGCCTGTTACGCCATCGGACAATCTGAGACATCTGAATCGGCAGACCATCTCGAGGAAACTCGAGTCTCTGGCTCCAAACGAAATCAAGGATGTTCGAGTCAACCCCCGCAAGAATGTCTTGGCTATCGACGTTATACACCAGGCATTTCTGCTTGCTCTGACCAGGGTCACAGACTTCGACGGTATCAAGGTTCGAGCTCACCTTCCACTTAACGAGGACATGGTGGTCGGTGTAATATACGATGTCGACATCTCCATTCCTGGTGGCGACCTTCCAATGCTCATCAAGGAAGTTAGTGACCATAGCAACATCGTCCAAGTCTCACGTCTTGGCAACTCGCGTTGCGTAAAGATTGTCTTCAAAGGTGACATATTGCCATCCCACGTGAAGGTGGGACACTTTCGTCACGTAGTCCGTCCGTTTACGCCAAGACCACTCCAGTGCCGTAAATGTCAAAAAATGGGTCATGTGAGCGGAGTTTGCAGGAACGTGGCGATTTGTCCCCGCTGTGCAGAGCCACACAGTGCGGAATCCTGCCGAGCAACTGCCCTGAAATGTACCAACTGCCATGGATCGCACGAAGCCTCATCAAGGAACTGTCCATTAGTGAAAAAAGAATGGAGCGTCATGAAACAGATGGTACGGGACGGCTCGACGCACAAAGAGGCTGCTCATGTGGTGAGAAATAGACAACGACGCTCGCGTCGGCGACGAAGGTCTCAGACTGATGCTACCCAGTCTGGACGTATAACGCGATCTCCTACTCCGACAGATCGTCAGACTTCCCTTAAGCGACAGCTACCACCACTGCCGCCACCACCACCGCCCAATGCATCACAGTTGGAGAGCCGGAAAGACGCAGAAGCTTTGAAAGCGGCGGCGGATGTCGCGTGGCCCTCACTGCCACCACTGCGCACTCATAAAGAGCCGACGCAGAATGCCCCGCAGTGTGCTTCATCGTCCACAGATTGCCACGACAAGAACCTACAAGTCCTCGCTGTGTTGAGGTCCCTCGTGACCACGATGCGCACTCTCCTCAAAGGAATGACAACTCCGTCAGCTCAATGCGCTCTGCAAGTTCTGGATTCCTTGGAGCCAGTGCTTGCAAGCCTTTTTTAACATCTCGCAGAGGAACCGATGTCAAATACTTCTCGGTTGTGACTGTCTGCGTGTGTGCCGCGAACACTGATGTGTGTGCGCGTATTACCTGTCCCCTCTTTCCTCCTTGCTCTCTCTATTCTTTTTTCTCCCCTTCCCCCTCCCCCTGTGTAGGGTAGCAAACCGGGTACAACCTGGTTAACCTCCCTGCCTTTCCTTCGCTTTTATCTCTCTCTCTCTCTCTCTTGTTACTCACTACTACGACCACGACGAGGGACGAACGGGTGCCGCCTTAAGGAGCTTCGCCCCTAAAACAACGGTACACTATGTACCCGATGACCGCCTGCACTTTCGTGTTTCATAAGCCACTCTTCATTAGGTCGCAGATAACCGTTTGCCACTGCTCAAAGGGGTCATGATCCACCCACCCGGCTTGGTGAGAAAACACATCCTGTGGATAGCAGACGCTGCTATGAACAGCTCAGCCAAAATCTTGCAGTCGTGCGCGGCAAGGAGAGTTTAGAAGCGGAGCGCGAAGTTGCCATTTTCTCAGGCGTCACCTTTTCATACAGAGGTCTGTGCTCAGTTGGAGCTGCGGGAGCCTGCTCTTTGACGTCAAACAGCTGATAACATGCCGCTGACCAAAAGCCGATATGAATCAAAAGCGACCTTTGTAGAAGATGCGCTTTTTGCCACGGGATGCCGCCACGTATCGGCACCGCGCTTCATAGTCTGCTAACAATACACAGTGAGCCACGCTCGCGCTCGGAGATCGGAACGCGGGAAGCAATCACGTTTCATCACACGCACTCAAGGTCGTGACGCATGGTGACGTAACATTTTTCCCCCGTGCCATCGCTCACTGTGTATGTCCCAGCACGCTCGTCGGGACGAGCTAAAAACAAAAACGCTGAAAGCGTCCGAAAAATCTCGCTAACTCCGCTCGTTCTTGACGGATTGGAGAAATTTTTGAAGCAATCGATTTGTGAAGCAATAAACTCGGATACTGAAGTTGTTCGACGATTAAATGCAAAACTGGCTCAGGACCCCTTTAAAGCCTGGATTGTTTTTCGTGTGACAGGCACAAAGAGGGCAATGTTAGCTCAGAACACGCTTTGTAAACGGAATAACGCCATGTAAAAGAGTCGGGCGGGCTTAACGAAATTGTTATATTGACTTGTTGCTCTACGCTGAAAGCAGCCGAAATACTCGTTCACCGCTATAACATAGCTTGCTTCAGCATGTACAGTTCAGTTCAGTGTGAACGTAGTATAGCGCAGAAAATGAAAACGTCAATGATTCTGAAAGCGGGACATTCTTTGCACCATCAACACTGGCACTAGTGCTTCGTTAGAGTTCTCAATGTACTGGTAGGGTGCTTCCGGAGACGTACTTCAACAAGAAAGTGTTTTATGCCGGGGTCCACCAAGAGTTCATTGACATCATGACTGATGACAAAGAGAAACAACAAGAAGAAATCTGTTGATTTGGACTACGTGGGAGTCGAACCCACGACGTCTCGGTCCGTGACCATGGGGGTCGGGCGCTTTACCAACTACGCCACCGACGCTCATACATGAGTCTTTACAAAGGCGCCTTATATCTTTTCCATCTTCTCGCTTTCACAGTGACTTTGCTAGCGTGGAGCGGTGTCGCCGTCTTGGAGAAGTGAAGTGAAGTGAAGTACTGTATCATGACACTAACGAGCGCCGACAGGACGCACTTCGGTAGTCTTTGCGCTAGGGCGCCTCGAAGCAAGCGTTCTTTGATTCAATGCTGCCATCAAGACGCCCTACCCAGCGCCGCGGAAGCCGGCTCTCCGATTTCCACCTAATTTCATTCCAATACAGTTTGAGTGAGTGCTTTGTTGCAGTGAGAGACGCCAGCGGGCAGCGAGACGCCTTCGCGCGTTCCCGGATCAAGCTACCAGCTCTGTCTCTCACGTTCCTGAAGCGTTGTGTGGTAGTGTATATATCCATGAGAAGTAGTATAGGTTACCCATTTACTGGAGAGCGCACATCTTGCCGTTCCTCTCCTCAAATGACGACGCTTTCCATGAGCGCATATCGACTACCAATGATTGTGTGCTTTTCCATGCCATCTTTGAGCGGGAATCACCGTATGCTGTGTCCGTGTTTGTCTTAAATACTACAATCAAAGACAAAGGTTCAGTCTTTATCATTGACGTTAGTCGTCGGGATGGAGATGTGCCACCAGGCGTCAAGGTAGGTGCGTCCACATAACAGGATGCTATAGCCGCCAAACACCAGCAGACTGATAAATGGGAGCACAAGCTCCCATTTATCAATGTACAATGAAAATTGAACTATACTTTGGTAAAGGGACGATTCACTTTCGTATTATTCCAGCACCTATGACGGAGGGATCAACCAGCAATTTTTTAAAGAAACTCGCACGTCCGAAGGATAGATCAATATTTACAGGCCATCTGATGATGTCGGTAGAATGTTGCGAAAATTGCTACGCAAGCAAGCCCCGAAAGGCAGCTGCGAAAACCTGATCAATAGTATCAATAGAATTTTTTATGCCTTCTTGCGCCACTAAAGCTTGCGAAAACACGGCGGTAATTGTAATTCATAGAGGAACAGCTCTTCATTCAGAAAATAAGGGTCGAACATCTTAGTTATAAAGGTATAAAAACATTTATCACATACCCAACTGACGTTTGTCTGTGAGATTGCAGATTTCATTGTTCAATACATCGTTCATATAACCGCATCGAAAAAAGCATGAATGATAGCAATGACATATTATATGAATAAAATCGTGAGATGATCGATTTTCTCTACTATCTGTCATTGACAACAAACTAAGCTATACACCCGAACATAGATGTGATGGTTGACAGCGAAGCAAATTTTGTACACATTATATATCATAATATATAGAATGAGAATAGCTAACTCTAATAATAAGGGGTGTACGAATATACAATTGTTTCTAAAGTTGCCTTCACGCTGCTTTTGAATCCATGGCCGAGACAGAAATGTATCAGCAGCTTAGCGCATTTATACATTGAGATCAGGCACTTATCGTCAAGATATTGCCTATTATCAGCAAAATGACAGACTTTTGCAGCTGATGCAATATAGGTGTAACTCACTTTTATAGCATTAAAAAGACATTGTAAATCGCGTGTAGTCTAGTCTTGCAGCACTCGTGCACGAGAGCAAAAGGTAGGTTCGACTGCAAACCTACGTCAGGGGCACGTATAGCTGCTTTCTCGCGATTGAATTCACAGAAAAAAAATTGTTCTCTGCACCCTCGTGCTCATCATTCCACACAGGTCCGCATACGTGCGTGTTCTATACAGCAATACGGTGCAGTTCACATCTGCATATCCCTTCAACACCGTGGAGATTGCAGATCGTGCTTCGAATAAGAAATACGGAAGCTCCGGATAAGAAACGTCATCGAAATCGAAATCCCGTTCTTCACGCGTAGTTATCATACGATTGCAAGTCAGAGTGAACTCGAAGTCTGTCCTATATCTAGAAGGCTTTGCGCCTTGTGCGCTGAGGATTTTCGAGGACACCAATGTCAACTCTCGCTGTCGCATCCTTTGTAAAGATAAGTAAGAAGCGGCCCAAGTTCATTCGATAACAAAAAACGGACAGTTAAGAGAACAATGGCATGCTGTCAACGGGAGTTCGGGAGTGCTCATGAAGACGTGTTCAGAGCTTGCTGTAGAGAGTGACACATCTGCCGTTTCGCTTATATTTGTCAATATTTCGTACCGTCATATCTGCTTCATTTCTACTTGTTCTGCTTGTTTCAATCTCCTTGTTTCATTCATTTCTCACTGATTTTAAAACTCTCGATGCGCCTAGTTCTTGTCTATAAACTAGTTTATCTCACTGAAAATTTGTCAGTTTTATCTGTTGTTATTTTACAATAGGCGCGTCCTTTGATTTTTCGTAGCGAGTGTATATAAAGTTTGCTCTTCTTTACGTGCGCGCTTATAATTAAACAACGGAGCCCTTATGATTATGCTCTTTATAGACAGTAAAAAAATTGGGTTCTACGCTGGTATAGGAAAGCGGTTTCTGCGCCGACCATATTGATTTTATGCTCGCATACAAAGTCTGAAAGGCTAATTTTTACAACAAACAATAAAGACCAAGAAGTTTAGGTAAAGTAAGAATATAAACAGACATTTTGAGAGCAGCTCAGTCCTCCTTTGATGGGTTAGTGAGAGGTACTACCGTAATAGAGAAAGCAATATATATATCAATCGCTAGCTCTAATCTTTCGTCGGTGAGGGCCTCGTTGTTTGTTTCCTATCCTATGACGTGGCGAAGGCTTTTGAAATAAACGCTCGGTAACGCCACTGTGGGAGGAGTGATGTTTCAACAGGCTGATGCTCGAAACCGTCAGCAAGGGCGTCACCAAGCGTTTATTTAGTTAAATATAATTAAATAGAGTAACTCACTTCTGCTAGGCCTTTTTATCTATGATCGTTTTTTATTCAAGCTGGAATATGCCCATTCATGCAAAAACACATGCACTACCAAACCCACAACAGAATAACGAACGCTACTTCTTTTTAGGCTTTCTAAACGCTTATTCAACTAGATTTATTGGATGCTTTGTATTACTGAATGCACTCGTATTCTTTAAGGGGGGTCTTCATTTCTTATGAGACAACAAATTAGGACAGTTACGAACTTTCCTGAAGTTTGCGCTGCGTTATAAACCCAGGCCTTTTTTTGTAAACCTTTTGCTAATAAGCAAGTGCATTTAGTATTTTTTGCTCCCGCTGATGTTTTGCACAGCGAGTGCATGTAATTGCCGTTTATAAGTTACTTAAGCGAAGACTTGAATGAATATCGCTTTTTCTGTGTCCCTTTTGGACAAGCTTTCGTATTTTTCTCGTGTCCTCTTACTGCATTTTTTCATTCTTTCTGTAGTGGCAGTATGTTAGCACAATGCCCAGTTTAGGAAGAAGCACTGTCCATGTCACCTTCGTCTGTAGTACCTACACGATGCCTCCAAACAGAAAGGAACCACAAATGTCCTGTCGCTGTGTTCCTTACGACATCGGGTACAAGGTCCGGCTATCTTTCACAACGCCGCTGGCCAAAAAGGGGAGCGCGAGCGGCAAAGCCTCGCTGCCGCTCATCACACTCTGCTGACCCTCAGTCTTACGCAGTGCGCCTTGGCGACCTCTTCATGTCGTCGATGGTGGCCACGGAATGGACGGGCTCACGGGTGAATTCACCGGGGATGTGGGTGTGTGCGTGGGGGGGGGGGGGGGGGGTGGAGGGAGGGGGGGGGGGGAGATTGCACCACACTCACAGTTCGAGGGCTGCCGCGAATGCCTGTCTTGGTACCTTATACTCTTTCTCGCTTCTTCTGTTACAACCAACGAGTCTACCGCTTGTTTTTTTTTTTCGTGTGCGTATTTTCTTCATTAACAGTGTCCTGCTGCCTGTTCCTCTACTATTCTTTCAATATGTATTTCCTTTGCGAAATTTATTCTTGAACAATGTTCTGGCTTATTATGGTGTTTAAGATCCAATTTATTTACGTACAACCTCCAGCAAAAGTTCGCGAGAGGCAAAATTTCCTAGAAAGCTACATTGCTGCTTTGTCTAGGAACATAACCTCCAATTAAATGTTCCCCTCTAGTTGTTTTTGCGACATATACAGTGACAAGCTAGAATAGAAACGTGATGCGCTCACATAGCGGAACTTCCCATTTTCAGTGGAGCCCACGCCCTGTAAGCATTTGCTGCCGGGTGTAAATTATTATTATCCTCCCTTCATTATTAGAGAGGCCTCTGGAATTGTATGGTTACCAATTGCAGCGTCGAAAAAAAAAAAAAAACCGCTCGCCCAAACGTTGGCTTCTGCGACATCCCGTGTTCAAGAATTTTTCATTGATAACATTGTTGTTTTCATATGCACGAGTGCACGGGCACGATGGCCGGATTCGATCACAGAAAATTGACCAATATGACCCCGCACTTATATTTAGGTGTGCATTAAAATTCTCGAGGTGGTCAAAATGAATCCCGAGTCCCCGCTTACCCTCAGCATCATGATCAAAACGGGGTTTCTGCATGTAAAGAAGGTAATTGTTTTTCGCTCTCCCGTTACGAAATTCTGCGTCATGTAAATATTTAAGAAATATTACATTAATATCGATGTAAATTTCAAATCACATTCTTACGAAGATCATCGATGATTGTTCAGTAGTCATCAAATATTCTAAGTCACACAGAAAATGTTTTATTTCGTCACTGAAACAATTTCTATGATGTCTATAGTGTCTGTAACGTAAACTTGTATTTCTGTAGCGTGTAAAGACATGGTCACGGCGGTGAACTTTTACAGCGAAGTGATAGCTCTGACCGTGTAATTATAGCGCTATTTTTTTATATTCCTTTATTACTTTAGTTCGTAGATCTACTTGTGGAAAGTGAGCTTCTTCTTGCACGTACCCCGCACTTTGTAGTTGCAAAATGTGCCTTTTACGCAATTTTTTATAGAGTCGCCTTAAAAACATATCGCACGGGTGCCTATGATTATTTCTAGCTACGTGATATTTACCATACCAATGACGATAATAGTTACGCACGTGTTGAGGGCCCCCTTTACTGCCCATGCGTATAGGAGTTGGACGTGTACAATACCCTGAATTCCATGGCGAGGGCCGTACCCCGACCGAAACGTTGGAGGATATAGACATTTTCGCACGTTCGTCCGTTATTTTGACGGATATATATATATATATATATATATATATATATATATATATATATATATATATATATATATATATATATATATATATATATTTATATATATATACATATATATATATATATATATATATATATATATATATATATATATATATATATATATTCGGGAAGTCCACAGCATGAGTTATTTCCTGCCGCAGACAATGTCGAGGCCACGTTGGATGAAAGCTTTTTTCTTTCGCTTGCAGCGTGCCTTAAAGGGCCCCTCACTAGGCCATATAGCAAATTTTAGTTAGACGCTGGAAGTCGTTGTGTGCCGAATGAAGAGCAGTATGCCGCAAGAATTTTTCAGATCGGTTCATTACGAGCTGAGATAAACAATAATTTGTAGCGGCGCGAAACCATGATGCGAGGAGGCGAGTTTCAAACCCTTGCCACTCGCCCCGTGTAGCCTTAGCAAGCCAAATCCCTTCCCTGCCCTCTTCACTTGACACATACGCATGAACACGTCATGCGCATGCATGGTCACGTGCGCATGACGTGCCCGAGCCAGCCCAAGCATGCGAGCGGCGTTGCACGGCCGCTACCTTTTTTTTATGTAGCGACCGTGGGCGTTTTGTCGGCGTTCTCCGTGGTGTACTGCCTGTTTCTACGGGACGGGCATGAAAGTTGAGACATTTGTACGGGCACTAGAGTGGCGGCAGAGCCGTATATTCGAGTGGCGGTATCATGAGCCAGTGCCGCATTAACGTTTACTTGGACGCGGTAGAATAAACGAGCATAATGAGTGCTCGAACGCGCCAGAACATCACTTTCGTTTCCAGGGCTGGCGTCTGCTTGATGCGCTAACCGCGGGGACACGAACGCATGGGAGAGGGAGGCACATTAGCCCCGCATCTCGCTGCAATTCACGAAAAAAAAAAATGAAAAAGACACACACATTCCCTTTAGGTGTCTCATTATTTCTCTCAATCTTTTTTAATCTATTCAAGCAACAAATTACACAAACTACACATGTCGTGTCAAATAATTATCGCAGTGTCACGTGCTACTGTTGGCGACGTCAGAGCACAGTCGTATACGTAGAGGAGCGACGTCACAGCACTACCATCTACGTAGGGCCATTTTCTCATGTACGTCATCCCCTCATTCTCTAAAGCGCGCGCCCGCGAGAGGAAGGGCAAGCAGCGTTCACCTTGAAATTTGACCCATTTCCGCGGCGCGTAGCGTTGCAAATTTTGGCAGACGTGATTGTGAACGCCCAGTGTATGCATTGCGCTCGTTAGCTCAAAAGTGTCAAACCTGGCGAGGGGCCCTTTAAAAAGTGTCACTGTGCTGCATAAGTAAGAAATTGAGTGCTTATTTCGCGCAGTTATTTCTTAGATTTCCATCTTGAAAAATGGACAATAGAGAAAGAAAAAGCGGCAGAAATAGACAAAGGACTGCAAAACTATGTATGAAAAAAAAGAAATACTCGGAAGTCGTGGCGCGAAGTAGAGCTAACACATGAGGCTCGCGATCACGTAGCTGGATCCTGGCGGCATAGTTTTGCACGTAGGGGCGGCCAGTAGCTGCCACTCACAATATTAATGACCGTCGCGGAAAGCATACATTGCGAAGGGGCAAGACTATACCAGCAAGACAAAAAAAAAACAATGAACCTGACTCCTCGAAACATGTCTGGTTAATCTTTAACGCACTTGCTTTTTGTTGCTGCACTGCGGTCGTAGTGAACGTGCAGACGAGGGATACGACGAACGTCATAATTTGCTCTGGTGCTAAGTATCGTGGCTTGAGATTCAACGGTACAACATGACGGAAAAACGAAATGAAAAGAGAGCACACGGTTTCACCGTGCTTAATTTGGGGGTTGGGGGGGTGGGGGGTGGGGGAGTGGTTTATATGGCCAAACATTTGTTTATTTGCTTATTTATTGCCTTACATGACGTATATCAGAAAAGGTAACACGCCTTTTGTCGTCCTGGAGTCTATCGTATTTAATGTGACTTCATCTAAACGTCTTTTGAAGGCAATATATGCGCACCAAACCAGTTCATCTATATGAAGGTTGGTCGTTCAGACTACAGAGTAACAATTAATGTGCCGAATTTTTCGGAAAACCAAGCTTATTCAGGACTCTTATATCACCATCTGCTCAGGGTCAGGAATCCCGTCAAGCTGCTTTTTAGCAGCATTTAATTTCTGTCCTTGCATCTTTTTCTACTTTTTAATCTGATTTGTATTTTGTTTTGTGTTGACCATTACCATTGTATGAAAATGTTGAATCACTGTACTTCAACATTGTGCTTTAACATGATTGCTGAAAAAGATTGCTAAATAAACTGAAACTGAAATTGAAGTCACCCGTAATCAGCAACTGTTGACATCAATGCAGCAAATCACGAGACAAAGTTGAGAAGAATAGGATAACGGTAACATCAATAAAACCACTTTTTTCCTAAGTGTTCAGCGGTTATAGAAGCAGTGGTAGCCTTCTTACAGGCCACTGGACTGGATGCACGTTTTTACCTTTGCCCCAACGTAACAGAACTATATTCTCGTCATTCATCGCTCTTTCCTTTCCCTCTCCCCCCTCCACAGTGTAAAGTTGAAGGCCAGAGCAAAATCTAGCACAGGCCGACCTCTCTGCCTTTTTGTAAATAAGTTCTCTCTCTATTTATTTATTTATTTATTTATTTATTTATTTATTTATTTATTTATTTATTTATTTATTTGAAATGTTGTTAACAAGTACACTCTTAACTTGTGCACGTATCAACCATGAACACAGCTGATAGATAAAGGACTTTTCATCTGAATGCGTGCCTGGTTACTATTTGCAGCGAATTACCGTACCTGTGGACGCAATATCACCTCTCAGTTTGAAGCATGACGCCAGTGACGTCAACAAGGCCGAGTGTTCGAAGGA
This sequence comes from Rhipicephalus sanguineus, assembly GCF_013339695.2. Taxonomy (NCBI): domain Eukaryota; kingdom Metazoa; phylum Arthropoda; class Arachnida; order Ixodida; family Ixodidae; genus Rhipicephalus; species Rhipicephalus sanguineus. The sequence continues at coordinate 21,145,010 of NC_051180.1, forward strand.
AAATCTGGATGCAGCGAAGCACGAAAGCACGCAACTGAACCTGAGATCAATCGGATCCTCAGCGCCTGTCGCAGGCAACTCATTTATTCGGTGCTTATCCGGTAAAACGACATAGACAGGCGAACGAGACGCATGGAGCAGGTGTAGTGGGTGATCACGAAATACGGCGAGAACACTGCATATAGCCATTTCAGGCGGCGCATAAGGTGCGAACAGAAGTAATGGGGGAGGTATGCTGCTCTTCGAGCTTCTGTAAGTGTGCTGAGTTTTCCTGCTGCGACTACGTGTGCTTGTTAGGAGAAGAACCCTGGTGCATTTGCCTAAAGGAACATCCCTCGCTGCTGATCATGAACACAAGCCGGTAGGGCAGCGACTGCTCCATCAACTACCTTGTAGGAATGGGTTACCCTTTCCAGGGGCAAGTGCGGACACTCCGTAGCATCGGATATTCGCAAGCTGAATGCGTAATATGCATTAAAAAAAAGAAAGCTTTTGTCAGTTTTCAAGGCTTCATGTTATTTTTAAGAAAATATAGGCAGGAGGTTGTGAAGACAACCGTTCATTCGAGCTTATTTTGGCGAGCACACCGCTTATGCACGTTGCTGAAAGTCTTGCAATATAGACTTCAATATTGTTTTAAGTTTTCTAAAGTGCTAATCATTTTGCTTCTTTTCGTTTCTGCATACGCTTCGTTGACAATGCCATATTATTTAAAGAGTAAGAATGGGAACACAGAGTATAACTTAGGTGGATTGGAGGGTTTTACAACAGGAGATCTACGCAGACCTGTGCAACCTGTATGTGCAATAGTACAAATTGCGCAGTTATACGAATACAAACTTCTGATGTTTATATGCAATTCTTTATCTAGTCAACCACATAGCTGCACTACGAACACTCTTGTTTGCTCAAAGTAGAGGAGAATATCGATTCGCGACGATGAAAGAAGTCGAAATGCAATTAAGCAATTGCTAAAGTGGTACATTAAATTTTTATTTATATAGAGCCGGCTTGGCACCATCACCGCTTTGTTCTTATTGCAGGGAAGAGGAAACAATAGAACACTTTCTGGTCTCTTGTCAAAAGTATTCTGCATTACGAAAGACATCTCTAGAAACGCCGTTACGCATCATGGGATTAGAGTTGAGAACCTCAAATTTACTATCTCTAGGTGCAGTTACCCTTGGGCACAGCAGCGGGAAAGTATGCGAGGCCATGCAAGGTTTCAAAGAACAGTCAAAGAGATTTACACAATAACCACAGTTCGAAAGTTTCATAGTTAACCAAAAGTATACTGCAGCAAGATTCTTTTCTATAATAATTTATATCTTATTCGATGAGAATTAATTCCATCCACCTTTTTTTCTTTTTTTGTTGATTAATTATTATTCTCACGAAACTAACTTGTAAAACATCTTTTTGTTGTACAAATTGAGAAATTATTCTCATTTCAAGTTTCTAAATATTTTTTCTAACCTACCCGAATCGTGGCCAATCCCCCTGAGTGGGCGTGAGCCAGTAGTATAGGATGTCTACATCTACATCTACAATTTCAGTATGCTGGACCGAAAGGCAATGTTTCATTCCATTGTGTTTTCGTCACCGACTCGCCTTTTTTGGCCATGGCAGGTTTCTTTACCCTCCACAAAGCGCTTGAGAACGTGCTTAAAATGTTCAAGCATTGAAATCAACTTTCGATCGTTGCCGTTGTGAAACTTTACTGAAAGTTTCATTGCTTTCCTCGATTTCTGAGTTGGCTGATACTTAATGCTCTTGCTTGCTTTTTTCTTGGTTGTGCTCGTCTGTCACACCCTCCCCCAAGAAAAAAACAAATGTCTCGCTGCTTTTTGGCGGATGTCTCGGACCCGTTCTGTTGTGGCTACGAGCACAAGGTTCAGAAACACTGGAATATTTCAAGATGTCCAGAAAACGTCGTAGCTATTTAGCTATTTGTGTTTTATTGTTTATTCGTGCAAACAAAGAACTAAAATTTCTACCCTCTGCTGCTGAGAAACGGAAACAAAAAGAAACGAAACAAAACCTCTAGCGTGAGAAACCAACGATTTCGGTGACTTCTACAATACGTCCTTATATTTTATCTATGACAGCAACAGGAAGTACCCGCATACATCTCAAAGCAATTTCTTTAACGCTGGAATGAAGATAAACTGGGAAGCACGACCCAGCTGAAAGGAATACGCTCTTTGTCATAAAGGAATCTCGTAGCAGGGTTGTCCTCACGACCAGGATTTTGGGACATCTGCACACAGCGCTACCTCTCGCCGGTGGCAGCTGCAGCCAGGCGTAATTGAAGGAGAAATAGGCAAAAAAGCACATCATATCTGACGGAAAACGGTAGTCGGCAAAAATGACTCTAGATTCTATAAAGCAGAGATCAACTGGAATATTCTGGTAAAATTCAAGTGTAGCACCACGAATTTCATGGCTTCCCTAAATGTTTAATACTTTACAATGCGGCTCCATGTTTTCTAAAGGGCGGTGTTCAACTATACTGCGAAGACACACGCTTTTAGTGCGATACTGCAATTTTACCAAAACATTCCAGAGAGTCGTTTTTGTATAGAACCTGGAGTTCCGTTTGCTAACTAGCTTTTTTCTACAGATATGATTTTTTTTTGCGCGTTTCCCATTCACATACGGCAGGACGCCGTTGCTGCCGCCAAGAGATGGCGTCACGTACAGATGTTCCCAAATCCTGAGAATGATGTTTATTTGTATGCAAGCGGAACCATAAGTGCTTACGCTTCCATTTATACTGCGTTGGGGTCATATTTATGTTTTTCTATCAATGAGCCCTTTTTTCCTTGAGCATTATAATTCATATGCAGGATGTGAGTGAACGAATTTACCTGCAAAACTTATGGCAATGCCTGTACACGGCTAAAAATGGATGATAGAGCGGCACAATACAAATTTTTGTGGATTAGGATCATTTAAGTAAATGCTTACGTTGGTATTTCGTAACGTTTGATAATCATGGCGAGTAATCCAATATGCACACATATTCGCGTTATTCGTATTTTGACAATTCGTAGTGCAGAGCTGTTTCCAGTGTGCCTACATGCACTTCTGTGAACAGATTATGATGATGAATATGATCATCGCAACGTTGCGCGCGATCTCAATGCTCACACCAGCGGTTAATCATTCTAAATCACTGTAAAACGAATGTTCTTGTAGTAAATTTTGGTGAACTACCTGGCAGGCTTGAAACATTCGTGATATAAACAAAGCAAGAAAATTTCAATCATTATCCGTAAAACCATAGGGCATAAGCAATGCACTAAATGCAGCTAAAAATTCCTTGCAAAGGTGTCGTCCTATTTCGACACTGGGACAGTGCCACGGAAAAATTTCTGGCAGTACCACGGAAGTACGAATAATTGGCTAGCCAGTGGAAATGCATATGTACATGCGAACGCATTCGTGCATGTGCGTGCGTACGGCTATCGAGATTCAAAGGGCTTGTTTAATCAGTTTAAGTCATTCTAGATGTAGGAATCTTCCTTATAGCCATTCTGTGGCAAATAAATGTAGTTTATTTTCTGAATCTCTTGAGAGTGCGTAAAAGCAAAGGCTGCGCAGAGGCTGCTCTTTTCGTACATCGAATGCTAGAGTTTCTAGCTAAGCTTTTTTTTTTCTTACTTATTCACTAGCGCCGTCAACTCGTTGTTTATTTACATGTATGTCTGAGGACGTGAAAAGAAAGCGATATCACTTAAGTGAAAGGGAAAGAGGTTAAAAGTATAGAAAGCTGGGCGAGTATGTATGAATACATTTTGGGAAATTTCGAGCGCGCACACAACAGACAAGGGCGTGACGAAAGACGACATACAAGCGCGAACTCACGGGTAGATAGATATCCAGTTTGATACCCTGCACTGAGGAAGTGGTAAGGGCAGACAGAAAAGGAAGAAAGAACAAGATCAAAGAACGGCGAAAAACAAATCACAAAGAAAAAAATACCAGCACACTGAAATACGGAGTATCACAGTTGTTTAACGAGGCCGGCTGATCGCAGGAACTTCAACAGCGCCTTCGCCGCTTTCTGGTTAGAAGCTCGAACGTTCCGGCATTCCAGGATTGATTGCTCGGAAAGCGGCTGTCATAGCGGCAGGCTAACACTTCTGGGAAGGACTGTCTCTTGAAGCTGTAGCGAGGCCAATGACAAAGCCCGTGTGCAATGGTTTCCTGACTCCCGCAGTGGTCACAGGCAGCACGGTCTACCATTCCGAAGCGGTAAGCAAAGCTTTTGTGAATGTCATTCCAAGCCAGAGGCGGTAGAGAACGGTTGTTTCGAATCAGGATAGCCCAGATAGAACTTGAAGCTGAAGCAACGGGTTCCGGCGTGGAAGGCGGGTATGTAGAAAACCGGGCGTATTCCATGGCAAATGTCCGAAATCCCGAGAAAGCAAAATAATTTTTGCTGCTGGTTCTTGATAGTGAAATGGCTTCCTGCACGCCATCTCCATATAAGTATTCTTAACAGCATTATTGGCATGTTTGTTGCCTTTTGTGCCACAGTGGCATGGCATCATATGAATTGTTATGTCATGACCTTTGTCATTTAAATGATGATACGCTTGTCTTGTTTCCAGCACTAGTTGGTCTTGTGACAGACGATGTAGAGCTGATGACAGACAATGCGAGGCTGACTTAGAATCTTATGAATGCTCCATTTTAGTTGTTGTTATGGTTGAATTTGAGCTTACGACTGAATTTGAACACTGGTTGAAGTTACCATAAGTACCCGGATGACACTGTGGATTCTATGTAATCAGCAACGGTCGACAAGCGTTACTCGAAGTATCGTTACCCTACGCAACACGACCGATCACGAAGGGTGTGCGTTGTCAAAGTACAAGTTGACGTGCCATGCGGGGAGCAATCGTAATCTAGCAAAGATAGGTGAATACCTGCATATCTGTGCTCTGAATACTCAGCCGACGCCGATGGCTAAAAGAAGCAAGCTTTCTGCAGTGTGCAACGGGTGAAATCACGTCACCCGTTTGGTAGCCAGGCACACCAGCAATAATGAGGCCCAAGAGTGCAATATGGCCGTACTAGCGAGGTTTCAGGCTCACCGCACTCTCTGCAATGGAGAAAAACCAGGGTGCACAAAAAAGAACAAAAGAAAACAAAAATAAACATTCCAAAACACAATGTTTATGCCCTTTTCGCACCAACCGATGTCTGTCAGTAGACGCTGCTTTATGTTGCTGACAGGGTATTGGTACGCATTCAGCACCTCGCGCCATCGCGCTGCTTGAAGAATGTTAAAGTGAATGCTGCGTGATGATCGACTTACCTTAGACAAATGGGCGGCTGTTGCCGCAACCCATCATAAATCGCCGTATCCCCGTATAAGGAAATATTACCATCATCATGAGTAGCAAATGCAGCAAAGAGAAATACATATCGAATTATCCGGGTGGGCAATTGTCGGAGCACTATCTCAGCAATCAGCGCAAACTCACATTTTTCCGTGGTGCCACGAGAAATTCCGACCAACTAGAGGCTGACAGCCTCGCTGTGACAATTTTGCCCATTGAACAAACTAGTCCAGAGAGCCAAGAAAAACAACGCCAACAGAAAGCGACGTTGACGTGCTGAAAATGTCCTGTGAGACAAATGACTGCTGCATACTGCAATTTATCACGTCTCTTTAGAACACCACAATACAGGGACACTTCCACATAACACTGATGTGCACAAGAGTCTTTGTGTGCTCCATTCTTAGGCGCTGCTTTCGACTCCCCTTACTTCCGCAAACATTTCCTTTATCGCCTTTCTTTCTTGGCCAACGTCCTCTCCATTCCACAGTGGGTGCTTAGAAGTTTCTATAGCCATTTCCACGTGGCTGACATTGCTATCGTTTTCACTTCTGCGCAGCACGACAATTCATTCGACAAGTGAGCGTACCTCTTCTTCTGCCATTTTCTTTCTCCGGTCCCGTCCACCAGCAAGCTGATGAACAAGAGATAAGAGAGCCATCACATTCTTTACACCCGTGCGCGATCTCCTACTACATTAAAAGGGTATGGGTCTGAGCTTGTTGGTAAGGTTTCATGAGTTCGAAGCAGCGCGAAAAATACGATGAAACAGAAAGAACCAGACAGGACTAGGCGCTGGTACTACTAACAATGCTTTTTATTTGTGCGAACACGTATAAATACGCTTTTCACATGAGAATGGGGGGAGGGGGAATTGAGTGTCTGGTTCTTTCCGTGTCCTCGTATCTCTCGCGCTGTTTCGAACTCATGAGTTTCTACTACAGTTTGAGCTACAAAGGGAGGAAAAGACGCGTTAGAAGCAAGACGCAGTGAGGGCTGCAAGTAAGGACGCGTAGCAAATGACGTGGAAGTAAAAAAGAAAAAGTAAGCTTTTCAGCGTCGGTACCAGTCGCCTCACTAGGCCTTGGTTTTCTTCGAAGAATGGCACTCGTGAAAGCAGAGTCAGGGCTTTCCTCCAAAAGACGTTGCTGGTGGATATGCAGCTTCCCGGCATCACACAGGCAACACAAAAACGAATATTGAAGAGCTAATTAGTCTCGACTTTTTAAGGGGGGAGATTTATGGAAATATTACGATGGCAAGCCACTCTTGCTGTTCAGGCGACATAAAGTTTTACGACTCCTTGTAAGCTTAGGTTAGGCCTGAAATCAGAGTAATGAACTGCGATTTGCTTTAATATGGCTGCCACAATGCCGTATTGAGGCAGCGTATAGAGCATTTCTTTCAACAAGTACATAAAATGCATGCGCACGTAAATGCTCCGACAAGCAGGCAAAAGAGGGTGCATGACACTCGACATTCGTTATCCTTAATTACCTCGCAGTGAACAAAAACATTCATTGGAAGAAAGCTTAATTAAACATGGTGAATATGCATTCAAAATCTAAAAGTAAAGTCTTTTGGTTCTAAGCCATATTCCTGAAGAGAAGTCTTGCTAAAACTTAGACAATGCAATGTAATTAACAACCTCATTATCATCCCTGCATACAGTAGTAGAAAGTAGAATCCGAAACCAAAAGAAAAAAGTTCGGCAGATCCCACGCCTTGTGGGAATCGGCTTCATACGAAGCAGTCAGCAAGTAGTTATCTATGCTGTATTTTTTTGCTTTGAGCCAACCGTTACGAGGTGGATCGACGTGTTTTTGTAGGTGTAGTACTTGTGCGCACATCGTGGGCATACCGGGAACGTCGACTACACTGTCGTGACTTAGGGTGACCGATGGTCTGACGCAACGTCAGCACTCATGTTAGAGCACAGAAGTCAGTATTACCGAAACAAAGTTCACTTTATGGTGCGATGATGTGAACATCATACGTAACTTTCGTTAGCGCATTCCTCCGGGCTCCAGCAACGCTTGAATATAGTTTGCTGAATCAAAGGAATACAAATGTAAGGTCTATACAACTGCAAAAGCGCAGCCAACACTAGAACCACAATTGACGTTAACCCGACATGATGTCTGTACCATAGAAGTACATATGTAATACATGTAAGAGCGCGCAAAGCTGTAAATGATGACGGTAGAGTCAGAGTGTAAAGTCGTCGTCCTTTCCAGTTTTGCGCGCTGTTACATATGTTACGATGAATCAACTAGCCCAGCAAGCAACCATTCCTCACATATGTAATGTTTATAAAGAAGTCACAGTTTCGACTAAAGGACGAAGCAATAAATGCGATAGCAAGAAACTTGAATGTCACAGGAATAACGGCAACAGCTAGAAACTTGCTGCGCGCTGCTCAAGCACAAATGACGCAGGAAAAGGAAACACACAAGGCGAGTGCGAACTAAAAACTGTCACAGTGCGACGCTTGCAGCGTGCTGCTCAAACACAAAGAATGAGGCACGAAAATAACGCACAGGTATACATAGGACTTGTCCGAACTGTCACAGCTGTTATTTCAACTAACCCCTACTTTGGCTCTTCTAGCTAGCAGATCACATCTTTCGCAAACGCGGCCGCTGCTGCGAGCAAAGTGACCCTTCGTGTGGTCTATAGCTTCAAAGCAAACTGTGCGGTGAAAGCACAAGACGTAGAAAACTTCCCCTCAAGAGATAATCGCACGAACACGGTCGACCACGCCCTGTGTGTCAAAGTACAAGTCGAAGACGCACATCCCAACCCCGGCGAAACAAGAGGCAGTTTTAGAATTGGGGACCCAAGAAATTTGCGAGCCGCCAGAGCGCATGCGCAGAACGCAAGACACTGTCGGACTCTTGCGCTCGCGTTGTCCCAAGACCCTGCAGCGCCTTCCTTTGGGCGGCAAGCAAAACCGCAGAGCGCACGACCTCAAGAGCAGAAAATAAGGGCGCTTGACACTGGCGCGTGAAGCCACGGCTCGCGTTCCCTGCGGGCGTCGATTCTGGTCACTAATATAAAACTTGGTTTGGCTCTAGTTGGTACATATTCCTGAGCCTAAAATTACACGGCAAACGCACTGCTTTGTGCTTCTTACTTCTTTACTTATTTGTCCCTTCACCCGTCTGAATATAATTTCATGTCTTCGCGTATCTAATGCACTATCATCCTTGTTAAACGTTTTGGTTTAGAGCTATTGTTGCGTGCGCATGTGCGGTAAGTTTGCCTGGGGTTTCTATATGCATTGGCGTATAAAAGAATAAAGCAGCTGTTAGTCAGAGCTTGAGTCGTACATTTCTTTTCTATGCAGGTATCTTATGCGCTTGCGTTGTAATTTTTATTTGTGGCTTTTATTTATATATACATACATGTACATGTCCGGGACATGACGGCGACGGCAAAAAACCGCCGAGAGTATTCATATAATTGCTATCGCAATAATTAGATAGCTAACACTGCGACCACAATTGACGTTGCATCGGCAATACGCCTGCATAGCGTCTTTTTCCAAAGCTGTTTTCAAAACCGGCAATACGCCTGCATAGGGTCTTTTTCCAAAGCTGTTCCGAGACCTGGTGTGGCTCTGTGGTAGAATACCTTACTTCCGTGCCGAATGCTTGGCTTCGATTCCTGCTGGGATTCTGATTTCTATTCTTTGCATTCGTCGGGTGAAAGCTGCCAATGTCGGTTTTCCTTAACGCTCTCGCATTTAATTTACCGATGTCTGTTCATCCCGTTATGCAGCGAGCACTGCTCATCAAGGAATATGGACTTATTGGTCTAAAGTGTACGAACCTCGATGATTGCCTGTTCCCGGGGGGCTGTGCTGCTCGGCGTGACCAGGCCCATCGAGCCCTACTTACTTTCTTAAAAAATACCGATTTGGCCTCGCGACTATAGACATTTTCCTTGTGACCACTTATTCGTGTTTACGTCTGTGTTATCTGTTTTTTTTTCTTACCTATTTTCTTTCATCTTCCTTTCCCCAATGTTTCCCCTTTCCCGAATGAGCAGGCAGGAGTTGTCAGCCTGTTCCCTCCCTATTTCCTCTGTGTCTTCGTGTTTTCTATGTGTTCAAACCAAATAAATAATTAATCATCCCGTTCCTTAATCGATATAAAATTGTCAATTACCTGTGGCACATACTGTTTACCATGGCCCGTGCTGTGCAGGCATGCGCCACAAGTGTCTGGAGGAAAGGGTTTGACAACGTACGCGACATGATCTTCACGTTATTCATTTCTTGACCAGACAGTCATATTTGTCAAACCCTCTTACCCTCCCATACCAATTTTGGTCTAGACCAAGTCAAGGAGGCGATCACGAGTGCAGTATGACGTTGGCGGCTAGATAGATAGATAGATAGATAGATAGATAGATAGATAGATAGATAGATAGATAGATAGATAGATAGATAGATAGATAGATAGATAGATAGATAGATAGATAGATAGATAGATAGATAGATAGATAGATAGATAGATAGATAGATAGATAGATAGATAGATAGATAGATAGATAGATAGATAGATAGATAGATAGATAGATAGACTCAAAGTGGTAAAATTACGACGCTTCTGTGCGTTGACTAGGAGCACCTTTTCCGTAAAATACATGAGAAACAACTATTTTAAAGCCACAGAATGCGGAGAGGGCACTGAAGCACGCGCACGCATCTACACTCATCCGTTTTTGCTACTGACCCAGTATGGCGTCTTCAAAGCACACACGCACACGTTTGCGGTGGTAGTTTAGTGGTATTTGCTTAGACCCGTCGTGCTCGACCTAAATCCGTTGAAATTGCACTGCGGCCTAACTTTATCCTGGATTGCTGGTTGCTCCGTTCCTCCGCGTCGTATCTCATTACACCAAGCTACGCAGACAAGGAGCTTTGCGATGTCCTGTGGCCGTTTTTTGTATCTTATCAGACGCCACAATTCAACGCCAAGAAGAAAGCTCTTCGGGACAGAGTCACTACACCTTCCTATTTGCCGTCTTTTTTTGGGGTAACAAAAACGCTATAAACCTTTGCCTGCCCAAATGACACAATGTATATTTGCTGCACCGAACTTTCTTCTTTTGCGTACCGTGTTGTTGAGTTGCCTGGACAATTACGGCGAAGCTTTGCACCTAGCTATTGTAAATTGACTTGTATTTTCTTTTTCCTTCCTCTCATATCTAAAGGAAAAACTTTTTTTCTGCAGCTTGTGTTTAGACGATAGTGCGAAATACAAGTGAAACAATCAGAACATCCTCTCTTTCCGCATTGCGCGAGGTTATACGGCGTAATCAGGGGAAAAACTAGACGCCTAAAACTCCTAAACAAGGACGAAGAAGCACAGGGAAAGAGCGTCACTCGCAACTGATTTATTCTCAGAAGAAACGCAGAAAATATATATGCCGCACCATACATGCGCACACCGCATGTGTGGTGTGCGCATGGGTGGTATATCCAGCACAATTTAGTGCATTTAAACATAAAAATCCTACAGAAAGAAGTAATGTAAGAATAAATACTTTATCGTGACGCAAGCTATCGCAAGCAATATGAATAATTTTGTTCTCTTCGTTTGAGGCAACAATAATATCAAGGATATCTTTGGAAAAGCGTTTTTCCTCATAACATTTTAGTACATGCGCTGAAAGTGCTTACACAGTTTGAAAGCGCTTGATGCTCGATATCCTTATCACTAATGTAGAGCTCTTTTTCTGAAACTTCGCTCTGCGAGAAACCATTATACCAACTCGTCATGGCATCGATGCCAAACAAGAAGAATGAGCAAAAATATCAATTTACGCTTGCTATGCCTAAGTGACTGCAATACGACAGCATTCTGAGGATCCGATCGCCAACGCCCATGATTGCAGTAGACGGCAGGGCCAAAACAACCATTCGCAATTTTGTTATTTGCGTCGCTCGGTAACGCAAACATTGAGAACACTATTTGAGCAGCTGTTTCCACATGGATTCCAGTGTGTGCAGACGTGAATACATTGTGAATGAAGCCGCTGAACATTACATTTCGTCCTCTTCACGCGCAATTCACTGAAGCCTAGAAGCGGCGGGAATACATCCTCAGGCAATGAACTTGCAGTATATTCGTAGCAACCAACGTAACTACACATCCGGCGCCTGCAGCTTTTTATTCCTTGAAAAGGCCTGTGAGTTGGCTAAAGTCACGAACGTTTGAACGGCCTTTCAATGACTGCACTTGGAGATGAGGAAACAACAGTATATTCACCTATGGAAGGAAATCTATTCTTAATACAACCATGGCAGGGTAAGTGGGCGCGCATGAAGGCGGCTTTCAGCGAGAAACAAAAATAAGTATTTCGTAAGTGTAGGTGCGACAACTAAATGTGTGAGTCACACAGGCCCTGCACGGTTACGTATCGCAATATATTATAGCTTTAGCATCCTCGTACAACACCTTATTTCCCAATAGGCTTTCCAGGTCACAGTTTTGTAAGATCACGTAGATTGCGCCTGTTGCAATGCCAAGATGAGGATAGCTGTGTTATGTGTTTCACTGCCGATTCGTAGCTGCTAGGCAGTGCTCAGTCATCATTCTTAATTTTTGATCAGATACCTTCTGTGCCGTAGTGCTAGCAATAAAAAGATACCGGGTTTAACTTGCAATAGTGGCGCAAGGCTAAAGGCACAGCGGAGCTGATCGGTTCCAAGCTGGTCCTGGCCATACGAAGTGATGCCAAGTGATGCTAAGTTGTACGAAGTAATGCCAAGTGATGCCAAGCTGCAGTCGGGTCCAGCACAGTCGCCTCTCGCCGTTTCGGCCGTACTACGTCGTGGACCACTTTAACGAGTCGAGTCCAGCACTCTCGCTTCGCAGCACGCCACGTCCAGCTCATCGGCAGTGCGAGCCTTCTCGGTCTACCCATGTCTGCGTGTGGCACCTCGCGCCACCTCCACGTTCCGGTATTATACAGAATGAAGGAGCGCATGCGCAGTTGGCCGTGACGTCACGTCTGGCGTGACCGAACGGTTGTGCGCACTGTCCAGGCAGACGGGCTGGTGGCGGAGCAGTGTATGGGAGCGAAGCAGGTGCACTGCCGTGCGACCAGTTGCTAGGCAACGCGCGGTTACATCATCGCGGCACGGAGTCCTTTTTAGGGGCGAAGTTCCTTATGCCGTGGGTCTGTCCATCCTCCGTTTGTTTGTAGCGTTGTAGTAGCCACCTCTAGCTCGTGAGAAGCGCGCGTTCTGGTATGCAGTAGAAGAAGAAGACGACGTTGACGAGTGAGACTCTCGTGCGTGTTCGCCTGTGTAGCATTCTTTCTTCTTTACTGCGCGCATTCTGGTATGCAGTGGAAGAAGAAGACGACGTTGATGAGTGACACTCTCGTTGCGTGTTCGCCTGTGTGGCGTTCTTTCTTCTTTACTCCGTCTCGTGTTTTCAACGACACACGAAGACAACATTTCAGAAGTAACGCGCCATGAGACTCCCTCTTGGCACGCTTTCTCTTTAGCTCGGAGTCTCCAGATGGAAGACAAGGCTGCGGAACGGAGGGCACGGAAGGCGGCGGCAGCGCGCGCTCGCAGACAGAATCCTGAGGTGGGAGCCCGCGAGGCCGAAGCTGCTCGACAAGCTGCACGGCTGCGGCGAGAAGACCCCGCCGTTCGAGCCCGCGAGGCCGAAGCTGCTCGACAAGCTGCAGGACTGCGGCGAGAAGACCCCGTCGTTCGAGCCGGCGAGGCCGAAGCGGCTCGACAAGCTGCACGGCTGCGGCGCGAACACCCCGCCGTTCGAGACCGCGAGGCCGAAGCTGCACGGCTGCGGCGCAAATCGGATCTTCAAAATGTGAAGGACCGTGAAGCGGCGAGAAAGCACGCGTACCGGCAGGCAGAGCCCGAGGCTGTGCGAGCACGTGAAGTGGCTGCAAAACGCATCAGGCGGGCTCTGCCCGAAGGCGCCGACGCGCGCTTCCAGCGGGACTTCCTTGATAACAGTTTCGGCCATAGTTGCGGTGTGTGCGACAGATTGTGGTTCTCAAACAATCTAGTCACAATATCTTCCATCAAGAAAGACCGTGCTCGCGCCAATGCCATCGCCATGCTGCAGCGCGAGTTCGCTTCGCCCCACTCATCGTCATTCACCACGTGGATATGCTGTGATTTTTTTTGTTCGTGTTGGACAGATTACTGCCGGCTTAAACAGCTCTGCTGTTAAAATTTTTCAGCACCATCGGAGAGTAAACCTAAGGTTATGACAGTACTTGCAATCACTTCATAGCACCGCAATACATCTTGCAATTGATTTTTGATACCTGAAAACATGGATTTGTTAACCTTTCGGAACTACTAGATCGCAAAGTAAGGACGAAGGTGATTTTCACAAGCGCAGTAGTTGAAATTTAACTGCCCAGTATGTCGCCAAACATCTTGGTTACTTTCGCGTAACCTTGAGAGACAGTGTGATGTCATCCTTTTGTGATAACAAAGCTGAAACTGAAACTCGCAACAAAAGTGGAAGTCTCAAAAAAGGCAAAATCGCTTTTTCTTAATATTTTCAGTCTCGGCTCTTCATTCTTCATTCGTTTCGAACGAAGGCGAGTCACGTTCTGTCGCAGAATTGCCGCACCCCTAGGAGTGTCACGTAGACCCAATGTCTGGACGATCAGTGGTGCGTAAGAAAAAAACAACTCAGGCTTTAAGGTTCGGTGAGCGCCGGCGTTGCTGTGAGTGACAGTGAAATATTTAGTAGTTGCATTGCACCTTTGTTTTTCTGATTTCCTTGTCTGTTTATTTTTCGCTTGTTTTTTCAAGCGCACTGCAAGAAGGAACATTAATAATAGTGCGTACATTCATCTTATCGACGCCCCGAGGTAACAAAGAATGGTCTTCTCGATACTTGCCTCATTCGCAACTCATTTTAGTGAGCTGCAATTGAGCGTTCTCTTACTCATCTTTAACTGTCTCAAAAGGTGCGGCAGTAAGGATGATGTCAGATACTCCATGTTTCGCCTACCAATGAAGGAATTCGAAACCTCCTAGGAGCAGACCTAGGCAAAGTAGGAGCAGACCTCCTACTTTGCCTCTTTTTCGTCGTCAGATATTTGAAAATTCGAAGGTTTGGACAGACTCAGTATTTTTTATGTATGTCCTACACATTTCTTTAAATTGACGGGAAAAAGTACAGAAGATAGAAATATTACTTGGTGTATCCTTGTTTCAAAAATCTTTTCGGAGATGTATCTATAGCCGGCATATATTTGAAGTATTTACCTTTTCTTTATGGACAGTGTTTTCTGGTGCCTTTCCTTATTCGTTTTTTTTTTGCAGTTAATATAATTCGATTCATATCCACCACGGTGACTGTTTGGGCATGTTGGTATGACATGAGAGAAAATGAAGGCGCAGAAGACGAGGACTGACAAAGGCCTGAGACACACGAGCGCTCGTGTGTGTCAAATCTCTTTCTCCTCGTCTTCTGCGCTTTCAGGTTTTATCGTTTTATGCCGTACGAATTATTTCGTAAAAGGAGCCTTTCCACCGTTACATTTTTATCAAGAAGTTGCACATGAGGTCCTGTTTGTTTCCTTCACAAGAAAACTTCTGCGAATTCGTAAGCTTACGAAAGCATGCGTCGAAAGAAAGTTAAGACACCTTGAAGAAATCAACTTGTATTTTGAGGTGACAAACCTCGTAAGCCGACGATTACCACTGCAGCCGCTTTCGTTTGCATTGTGCTTTCTTCATTCCTTCAAAGTAATACGTAGCAACTAGCAATTCAACAAACCCCACTGCACTTTGCTGTTCTTCACTTATATCAAATACGCTATCGTGAGACTTCCAATAGGGAATGTAGAAAAACTAACAGCTGAATAATACGAACTCCGGTCATATAAATGTGAAGGTAGAATTTATCATGAGATATCATTCGATCTAAAAAGTTCAAGCTTAGTCAATTTTATAGCACCAAGTTTTAAGTGAAGGCAAAAGAAGAAAGCCATGGGCAAAGAGAATAATTAGAAACAAGCAGTATAGCTATTTATTTATTTATTTATTTATTCATTCATTCATTCATTCATTCATTTCTTTGTTTGATTGTTTGTTTGTTTGTTTGTTCGTTTGTGAGTTCGGTTCAACTAATCAGTGACCCGCCACGGTGGTCTAGTGGTTATGGTGCTCAATTGCTTACCCGCAGGTCGCGGGATCGAATGCCGGCCGCGGCGGCCCCATTTTCGACGCAGGCGAAAATGCTTGAGGCCCGTGTACGTAGATTTAGGTGCACGTTAAAGAATACCAGATGGTCAAAATTTACGGAGCCCTCCTCTACGGCGTATCACATAATCAAATCGTGGTTTTGGGTCGTTGAACCCCAATAAATGTTAACTAATCAGTGACTGTTGAAATTTTCAACAGCATCAAGACGATTGACAACGTCAACGATGATGATGATGATGGTATTGATGACGTTTATGATAATGATAAAAAATAGAACGATAGACAACCTGGTCATCTCTACTTTAAACAGACGCAATCAGAGAAGGTCACGTGACTGTGGCACTCGGCTAGTATACACGTGGTCACTGTGTGGCCCACCGACGGCAGTAATAGGAGCCCGTGAATAAGGAATAGAAAAAAACTTCCCTCCACAAAAGAACCCGACTACAATGAGACCAAATCGCTCCAGGACATGTTTCGGTAAACAGTGACTAAAACGAAATAAAAATTGCAGAATCGACTTCCTGTTGATTCAACGCCTACGGGGCAATTTCGGTGCTTCAGTATTCGCGTTTTTGCTCTCGTTTTTTTTTTAAATGCGAAGCATTTCTTAGCGAACCTCTGGCACTTTGAGCGTTTCTATCTACGTATCTATCTATCTATCTATCTATCTATCTAGCCGCCTACGTCTGGGTGCTCTCATGATCGCCTCCTTAACTTGGTGTAGACTAAAATTTGCATGGGAGGGTAAGAGGATTTGACGAATATGACTGCCGGGTCATGACATAAATAGCGTTAAAATCCTGTCGCGTACGTCGTCAAACCCTTTCGACTAGACACGTGTGGTACATACCCGTTTACCACGGGCCATGGTGTACGGGTATGCGCCACAGGTGATTGACAGTTTATGTCTACCCAGGAACGGCGCGAACAGACATTAGTAACTTAAATGCTAGAGAGTTAAGTAAAACCAACATCGGCAGCGTTGACTCAACGAATGGAAATAATGAAAATTAGGATCCCAGCAGGAATCGAACCCAAGCATTCTGTGTGGCAATCAGGTATTCTACCACTGAGCCACGCCAGGTCTATAAATTGGTTTGGAAAAACAGCCTACGCAGGCGTAATATCGGTGCAACGTCAATTGTGGTTATGGTCCTGGCTATCTAATTTTACAAGAAAGCAATAAACACTACATGATACTCCTACGATGTGTACTTCTACGATACGGGCGTCATATCAGATTGACGTCTGCAGTTCCAGTGTTGGCTCCGATTTTATAGCAGTCTAATAAACATTACGTTTGTATTCCTATGATTTAGCAAGCTATATTGAAGCATTGCTCGACCCCGGAGGAATACATTAACGAAAGTTACATATGATATCCACATCACCGCATCGTAAAGTGCACTTCGTCCACCAGAACGATGAGGTGTCCTCTTCATTTCTTAAGAGCCTGGGCGATGGCCTCATGCTGACCGAGGATGATGTCAGATTGATTGACAGCCATTTGTAGACTAGGCTACGTAGGCCACATACGCCCAGGTAGTCTACGAATAGGAGAAACACCATCCACTGATGTTGGTCTACGTAGCACTATTCAGGCCTACCAGACTCGACGGCCTATGACTCACCAACGCGAAAGGTGGCTTCAGGTTCCGACATGTCGCCGGCTCTGTCGACAGACAATTTGTCAATGAAATGACCGAGGCATCCGCGAATTCCAACAGCTCTACTATACCACATACTTCAATACACATGGACCCCTCTTCACCACGATCACGACCGGATCCTATAGCAAGTCATGACCAGCTGCTGGTGCTCACTGATCACGGTGATGATGCCCTTGTTCATAAACTATCAAGAACTTCTTGCACACATGCACACGGGTTCGTGAAACGCGCGTGCGTTCTCGGGACGTATAAGCACTACATAACAGCTTACCGCTTCTGGTGTTGGTAATACCCACGTTGTCAGTGGCAGCGTTACCCAACCGTAAAAAACTGCTTATATAACACATATGCAGCTCTTCAACATATATATGTGGGCGTATAAAATATATACAAATCTTTAGCGTCATGTTGTAACGTGTCGCTCAGTAAAAAAAGTTACGCCGCAGTCACCTACTCGCCGCATGCTTCGCATAACATCGACTCCCACGGTACGTGGGATCTGCCAAATTTTTTTTCTTTTTACGCCTCCTTAATACACTCAAGGACGTCGTACTCTTTCATGGCATGCCATTAAGGAACCTAGTGAATAGACTGCCCTAGATGCTGTCATACCTAGATCCCTGTGGTCCCATTCTAATGAAGGAAATACGCATTGTTGGAGACCATCCGCCGCGGAAATCCGAGCCATTGCATTATTTCGAAAAAAGTTAGTTTCTCTAACTAATTTTAAGAACTTAGACCAAGTATTCAGGCACCGGTTCTTAAGCCACGTTAAAATAAAAAAAATGGCTGTCCCTTTCGCTAACGCGAGATAAAGCACAGGATGACCTCTCTGCTCGCACGTTTGATCCCCTATTTATTGCAAATTTGATTCGCGCTACTAAACTTTACCATTTGATTCACGGGTATTAATATTATTATTATTTAGTTTGGATACATAAAAACACAAGGGCACAGATGAAAGAGGGAGGGAACAGACAGACAACTAAAACTTACTTACTATTAATTATTTATTTAAATCCTTCAATTCAAAGCGATCTGTAGCAATCTTTACTCGACGCATATTTTACTTCCCGCGAAATTTTCTGAACTTTGTAACGGTACTGCACGATACAAACACCTTTAAAAAAAAGGGATGCAGTATAGAGATGGAGAAGCTAGGTGAATAGGCAGCGCTCTTTTCTATTGTGTCATTCTTTTCCCTGCACCATTTTTATTGGGGATTGCGTCGAGCAGTACACTTACATAGTTCAAGATGCACAGCTCAGCTGTTTTCCTTCTTTTTTATTTTGTCTGTAGAAATGCGCAACGAAGCCAATAGAATGCTGTACTTTAAGCTCGCTTGCCTTTCTAACAAGCTGCTTTCAGGCGGGGCTAGTGCGGATGCCACGCCCAACGGATTGTGCATCCGAGTGCATTTCAATACAAGTGCAATTAAAACATCGCGCGGGCAGTGGAGGAACTATTTCTCTAACTCTAGAAAGTTGTCGACGCACGCGGAGCATATTGCCTTGCGGATGAACGCTCGTCTTTCCAACACCATTATCCTCGTTCTCTCATTCCCTTTCTACCGCACTGTAACGTCACTACCACGGCCGGTACGCAGAACGGAAAACGTCAGCGCTGAACGAATATCTCTGCGCAAGCCTCCATCCATTGAACCGGAGTGTGAACGCGTCTGTTTTGTAAAGCTTTGGATAGCTCATTGAGCAGAGATCATGCAAGGTAAATAGTACAAACACCTCCGCTTACTTGCAATGACGTTCATTAGCCTTGCACCCTATTCACGTCCTGTTTATTAGACTGACACCAAACAATACCGGCAGCCGGATTATTTTAGCGAGAACTTCGGTAAACATTCGCCTCGAACAGAGTTTAGTGAGTGCAAATTATATTGTTTTGTCAAGTGTTTCATTTTTTAAAGCACTACCTTAAAAACGTATCCAGCACGAATGTTTTTTCAACGCGTGTGTATATTCAAGTTCCAACCGAACAGATAATTTGCACGAGGCAACAGTACACTACATACCCTAATTGCAGTCCATATGTTTAGTTTGTCTGTGACGTAGTTTGTTTATGCGACTTCTATCCTCCTGAAACAAGTTACTAAGCCCTTTTGATATGCTCTTCATAAGCACGACCTTTAAGTGTGGACACCAGAATAATAACTGCGCCAGAAAATATCCGCGTGTTTGACCGACGGCCTGGTGCTGCTGTATGAAAGAAAACAGCAACAACGCGGGAATCGATTTTGCTGCGAACATGTATTATTGAACGATGCAGAGGTCTCGAGCTTGCTGGTCTTCTGTTGTCCTGTTGTAGTTGTTGTCCTAGATGAGAATGATATATCAATGCTATTTGGGAATACACAGGCGGGCCCTCTTTGCATGGCTCGTCTGTTTCTGGGTGAAACTGTTTCATACCGGCTTGTTTGTTCAGGCGCACTGTCGAACGGAGTAAGGGGAAAATGAACCAGCTAAACAATGGCACTGTGTTGATATATCATCTATAACGTAGATTACATCTCTAATGAAATGTATATATTGTCGATGAGAATGTACAGGAGCTCAGAGACATCGGACAGGTGGTGCAATATTGGTTTTGTGTAAAGCTTATGTTATGGAAAATAGAATCGTCAACAAAGTAATTAGGAATGATGAATGGAGGTTCCGTTAAACGTAGGCAGTGTGTCATGTCAGTAAGTATAAGCGCAAACTACACGTCTGAAACATAAATGACTTCATAAATACGTTGATTGAAGTAATAGACCACTCATGTTGGCGAAGAGGAGACCCTAATTGATCATTTTAAGTAAAATGCGTTTCCAATAACCCGTTTACACTGAACATGATAGGACTGCGGCCGTCAAACTTGTGCTATTGACAATTTTTTTCGGTTTTTTACCATGCAGAAATATAAGCCATTGCCTACATAATATTCCCTAAATTTAACTGATTATCTGCCTATATTCGCGTATGTTATTGTCTACTTGTATTGAACAATTGAAGCGAGCGCGTCTGTACTATTTTTTCAATTTCCGAAGCTTAACAGCAATTCCCTCTCACTCACTCACTCACTCACTCACTCACTCACTCACTCACTCACTCACTCACTCACTCACTCACTCACTCACTCACTCACTCACTCACTCACTCACTCACTCACTCACTCACTCACTCACTCACTCACTCACTCACTCACTCACTCACTCACTCACTCACTCACTCACTCACTCACTCACTCACTCACTCACTCACTCACTCACTCACTCACTCACTCACTCACTCACTCACTCACTCACTCACTCACTCACTCACTCACTCACTCACTCACTCACTCAGTTTGTTAAGTGCGGTATTCTTTTCTTTTAGATATGTGTAAACCGCGTCGAAGAATTACCATCTGGACGCCACCACTCTATTTCAAGTGTACCTTTGCGCGTCTTCGAAGGACGCGTCCTGATATCGACTAAAAGAAAAGATGACCTAGTAAATGTTTGCAATGTTTAATCTGTTATGACTTTAGTTTACTTAGCACTGTTTCTCCATTCATCCGTGTGCTTTCCGTGCAACTTAAAGCATAAATTTGAATAATAAAGTTATTTTCATGCTAAAGGAAACATTTGCAGGATAAATAGTACGCATAAATGTGATACGCATGCTGACTAACTTCATGCAGCCTAATGGTTCATGACACAGGCATACATTTTTTTAGGGGCGAAGCTCCTTATAGCATCACCTGGTCGGTCGTCGCCCCGTCCGGCGTTCCCCCGCCGTCGCGTCTCCCGTATCATTCAATAGATGGCGCTGTCCCATAGAGATGCATTCAAACTGCAGTTGGGTGACGATATACTAGATGGCGCTGTACCATAGAGATGTGTGCGATATGGCGGTTGGGTGAATGCACGCTAGATGGCGTTATAGGTGCCGCTGCTCTCAGATTGGCTGCTGCACCCGTTATCTCTCATTATCCTTGGTCGTCGCCGTACGTGGAGCAATGCGTTTGCCGGATCGTGCTGCTTGGCGGATCATGGACGACGAGGAGCGCCGGGTGCGGAAGGCCGCTGCGTCTCGTGCTCGTCGGCAGGATTCCGAGGTGCGAGCTCGAGAGGCTGCCGCCTGGCGCCGCGCGCGCTCGGCGGCGGCTTCGCGGGCGCGAACCGCCTAGAGATCCGTCCGGCGCCGCGCTCGCTTGGCGGCAGCCTCTCGATCCCAAGAGGCTCGCTTGCTTGGCGCTCGCTTGGCGGCAGCCAGGCGGATCCCGTGACGATGCACGCATCAAGGATCCCGAGACCATGATGGCTTCAGGAGCTTCGCCCAAGCTCTTCCTCATTCACCCGTGGATATGCTGTAATTTTTTCGTAGAGCGCAGCTCTTACGCGCCCGTTCCTGCGTTGAGCGGCGTCGCCGTTGTTGTCGGCGTACCCGATAGAGCGAACAAGTACGAAAGAGCAAAAGAGGGACAGCCCCAAGGAGTTTTCCGCCATGAGAACCAGCGAGCCGCTGTATTAGCGTCTGCAATGCCTCGCGCCTGCTCGCGCTTCTTGTGACAACGCCTCCATTATTTTATCACTGCTTGTGACAGCGCAATGCATGAAAATCGCACGCGGGTACGAGAAAGTGGGCTGACATGCGAGGCATGGGAGAAGAAAACGTGCGTTGGTCGAACGGACACTTTGTGTGTGGAACGCTCTAGCGGACGTTTAAGGGCCCTTTATAGTCGTTAGCACCAGCCAGCGCCGGCGGAAGTTGGCGACGCCTGCTTCACCACGTTAGGTCGACGCGAAAACCGAGCATTCTATACTCCCACTCGCGCCGAGCCTCGTCGCCTTGACACATGCGCATTTACTAAACCTATCGCAAATTCAAAACGCTTAAACAGCTGCGCTCAGAATTCGTATTAGGCAGTATCGAAATCGTGGGTGATCTTTTTTATACGTTTGCGCCAGGCACAGCAAAATGGTGGAGACAATGAAGGTGTTCCATTTTAGTCCCAATTTGTGACTGAAGAGACAATGAAAAGGTTACCGTTGCTCCATTATAATATTTTATGACAACCACGAGAGTATCCTGCTTCCTCTGGCAACCACTGACGCTGGCAGAAATATATGCGAGCCACGCCCTCTTCTAATTTAATTCGTCTAATAATAAAGATGCAACAATCAAATGTTAAAAATATACAGATTAAGAATACAGCTATATGTAGGTAGGCAAGCTACCTACATGTAACTATAATTATTATCCTGCTTGTATTCCCGAATTGGAAAAAGTTACGCTGTTAATGTAGAATACGTCTTTCGCTGTTTCCTTCCCTCATAATGCAATAGCGAATCTGTGTGAAGACAAGGAATAGTATCCCCGCGTAGCCCTTCCGTTGCTCGCCACTACTCCTATTCGTGAGTTTCTCTACAACAAAGCAGAAGCAAAAGAGATCAGGAAGATAGTCTTCACCTTGACTTCCTCCAACTGCTCCATATTTCCTCGAACACGCCATATTTTACTCCTCTAAACGGGATTAAAGGCGGAGGGGGAGCTTTTTTCCTCTGTTTACTTCTACAGCTGAAGTTTTCTCATAAAGGTTACAAGAGTGTAAGAGAAAGCAAACTGCGGAAGTGCTTGCAAGCACGCGCGGCTGCTTTCATTCTAGACATTGTGAGATAGGGCCCATAGAAAGCTATAGGTGCCATAGACAAAGGGCCACCGCGTGAATGGCGGCGATAAAACAGGGCTTCTTTTTAATGCATGGCGCTGCCGCCTTTTATGTTTTACGGGAAGTACGTATGTGCTATAGCTTCTACGCGATAGGAAGAGTGCTCGGCGATCGCGAGCTAAAGCATCGCTTACAGCTGCGCCTTATAGCCCGAGTTTCTTGCGTCGTCGTTAGGGACGAGAGTTCGCGCTTCAGTGATTTCTTCAACGTTATCCCCGTGCGATCACCTCTACGATACATTACCTATGCCCCGTTTCAGTCACCGTTCCTTTCCGCAACAGTACAGTCATCATGCACACTGCATGTCATAGTCATCGACTGGTAACGACCATTGTGACCAGGTGTTAAGGGTCACAAATTCTCTAACGGCATACGGGCACGTTATGAAAGACAATGCCGCATAAATCCTATGCCTAAAGGTGTGAGTTAGATTTCCATTGAAATGAACTGCATGAGGGAAGATAAAAAACAAACCAGCCGTGAAAGTGTGAAAATTTGTCCCATGACCAGATGACAAATTCTATTTGATAGCTTAGCTACGGTGCTGTGACAAATACACTATTTTTTGTTCTTTTATTGCTTTGTTGCCATATAGAATACCAATATCTAAGGCATAGTACTATAACCCCCTTTGGCCATGATTGCCCTTGCACAATAAAACACCACGTATCATCATAATCATCATCGTCATCATCGTCATCCGTTAACAGTAATATGTGCATCTCATCACAGAACTAATGATGTTCTCGTTTTTCTGCCGCTTTTCATGTTTTCTTCAACAAATAATTTAGAAAGAAGTCGACGACGTAACGTTCAAACACATGATTAGCAAAATGCTGAAGCCTACCTTGATGTTCACAAGTTGCAAAATTGTGTTGCGTAAACCGTATTGCGATGGAACCGCATAGAGGATCGTAAAGCTGTGAACATAACCGCAAGGATGTTGAAACTTTGTTCGACGTTCAAACAAAGCAGCAAGAACAAAATGAAAAGAGGCAGCAGCAAAAAAGGCTCCTTGCCCCGAGGGAACAGGCTAAGTGGTACGACGTTGCAAGAGGATCGACCCGCTCTAGAGATGGCGATAACTAGCGCACGTCATTTATAAAAGGGCTGAGCAAAGATTTGAATTATATAAAGAACGTGCCTCGCAGGCAGCATATAAGTGATTGCTATATTTAACGTCCGTCCTCGCTTGTGCACTGCTATAAAAGAAGGGTGTTGCGTGTGTGCTGTCGAAAGGGAGGCGGCCGCGCATGTTTTGGACACGTCGAACTAACGACCAATGCATTCCTCTTTACGGCCGGTAATTAATATTACGAAGAGCGCTTTTGCCCCAGACGAGCACATTGCGCTAAATAATTATTTATAGGTTGATTCCTATGCAAATCTTTGGTTGGTTCCTATGCATCCACATCCGCTTCAATGGATGTGACACCTAATTTACCGAGCGGCCATGAAATGGCCCAAGTGAAACTGGGCACCGTCACGTGGCTTCGGAAAACTTGGCGAGCATGTGGCTGCCACTAAAGCTTAATTCTGGCAGTTTCTCTTTATCTTTGAAAGAACTGCGATATACCACTAACTGCCGGGTTACATTCAGACGAACATTAACCTATCAAAAGTTTCTTGCCCACTGCTCCGAAGCTTCGGGTCCTCTTATTCCGAGGAGACGTCACAAATAACTCAGCGTTACGCTGGCGCTTAGTATCAATGCTTATAGCGCAACGCCTGTACAATTCGCCCAGAAGAGGTTCGTAGCATTTACAATTTACACTAAACGTGCATCAGCTCTTTAATTGAAACGACATTGTTAGGGCGAATGCCCTAACTGTCTCGTTGAGCGGCTGCTTGAGCGAAGCACGGCAGGCAAATGAAGTCTTAAGCCAACCCACCTGATCTACGTCACGAATGCCGTCATTTTATCACGTCGGGATGTGACGTCACGACGTCACATTGTTATGTAACATGGTAATGTCTCACATTGTGCAAAGCGTATTGTATTTTCACGAGGTCCTATACAAAACAAATATTGTAGCTGTGAGTCACAAAATTTTTGTTGGCATACTACGAGTAACCTGTGTTTATCAAATATTGTTATCTTGCAGTTGTGTTGCCCGTATTTTATGAAAAAAAAATTGCAAATACGGCACATTGCTCAATAACGCTCGAGTTTGAAATTTTTTCGCTTAGCGTTTATTATAGTCAGAATTTCCACAGTTTTCCAGAGTGTTGCCACACATTAGTTTAACAATTGTGTTAAGTGCGATTGTCGAGAACAGCTGAAAGCGAGCGTTTAGCGCTATCTGAACAAGCACAAGAAAAAGATTAGCTATAAGTGGAACTTTCGGAAAATAAAAGATTTGGAGAACGCCTTGTTCGTGAGCTTTGTGCCAGAAGAAACACTCTCCGTCTTGGAAAGTGCTTCAGCCACTTCAAACAGATCGTCGTAAAATGTACAAATACATCTCCCTGTGTCAAAAATTTTGGTCCTGAGCAAAATTCTGTTGAGGAGCTAAACTTAGTAATTTACTTGACAGAACTGTCTCCTCTGAAGATGGCGGTGAAGGGAAAACACCATTGTCGGACGTCCTACGCCAGGCGCAAGAAGGCGGAGATTGTCGGTGCCATCTCCAGGACACTTTTTGTGCGGGCCCCGTCTACCTTCAATGCCTGTCTCGCGTCATGTGTGCATTAGGACTGAAGAAACTGTTGCATGCGAAAACCCAACTCGAGTGCGCATCTAGACGAACTTTTTCCCATAATCGCTTTCACCATGTGTAGACGCTACGGTATTAGCGGGTACAGAAGAACTGAGCCAGGAGCCATCGTGTCGCCATGATCGAACGTGTTCTCACTTCTTTCTCTTCTTTGCCTTTTCTGGCTGGCTGCGTTTATTTATTGTTTTCTACATCCTGCCCCGCCCCAGAAGTAGTAGGCATTTCCAGGTGATGCAGAGCTTGAGCGGGTCTTTTAAACACTTTTCCGTCTTGTGTCTTGATGGTGTAAGCCCGCACCAGACCATCACGACCGGGGTGCACTTCCAATATTCGACCTAGCTGCCAAAAACACCGATTATTCTTGTCGTCTTGTAGTAGCACGACATCGTCTACCGTTAAACTTCGGTTAGATCCTTGCGGATACCGATGCAGAGACCGCAATTCCAGGAGATACTCCTTTCTCCATCTTTCCCAACGATGAGGGTCCTCACGGTATTTCCTGATAACATCTTTCATGGTAGTCCGATGACAACATGATGTGTCACAGGAGTGGGGATCCGGATGAGCGACGATTGTATTCCCGACGAGTAAGCGTGCGCAGCATGCCAGATAGGGACTGAATATTCTGCAAGTTCTTCGTGATGTAGTCCGCTTCGTGTTCACCTTGACCGAAACTAGCAACTTCGTTACTGCATTCGACGAACCTTGCAAGTAATCTTCGTTGGTGTTCCAGCGCATACCTAGAACTGCTGCGGAACTGCTGTCACATTCTTGTAGACACGCTTTGTTTTCCTCAGAATCTTCAAGGAGTTGGATGCCGTTTCTTTCACATTTCCGAAAGTTCATTCCGGCGTTGCCCAAAATTGACTTTGCCTCGTTGTCCTCATCTAAGGCTTGGTCAAAACTGTCGTCTCCTGGCCGCAAGTCGTCGACAGAGAAATTCTGCTTCGAAGTCCGGGCAAGAGTTCTGTCTTCTCCGCTTACGTTGTTTAAGCCGTCGTGTAGTACTAGAGAGTCTCGGCCGCCAGACTGCTTGATTGTCTGCTTAAACTGCAGATGTTTATCAGAAGGACATTCTCTGTAGTAAGTGATGCTTATAGACTCTATCGTCGGGAAAAACCGTGAAATTTCTGATGCAGATTCTTCCACTGCATCCACTCGCAAGACGCTGACCAGATGAGTACCGCAGTCTAAGAAGGTCGTTTGGGAGACTGGTCCTTGTATTGTCCAACCGAAAATAGTATCGATCGCCACAAGACCTGGAACGTCTGGGCATCGGATGACTTCGCCTGTGATTACTTGCCAGAGATAATCAGATGCTATTAGCAAACCGATTCCGGTGTCTGTTGCGTCCTCAGGCCAGTAGTCGTTCGCCAGCAGCTTTCCTTGTCCTCTTAATTCTTGAATGAATGTATTGGCTGACGGCACAGTCACATCGTGGCAAATGGCAGGGACGACTACAGCTTCTATGCGAATGTCAGCCTTGTTGTATCTGTTTCGAAGCTGAATTTCCACCACCTTCCGCTTTTCTGGTGCTGAAGAGCAAGTGCTTCCGAAGGTATTCAGTGCTAACCGTGTCTGTCTGACCACCTTCAGGCTAAGCATACGAGCTATATCTTGCTGAATAAAGGTCCTCTGGCTACCTCCATCCAGAACCCCGCGAATGCATTTGCTCTTGTCGTTGTTGACTATGTCGGTGCAAAATGTCTGAAGGTAGACCGCGTTGTCCTTGATTGGTTGCTTGCTGGATGGTGTTTCATCGCAGGAATCAATCCCGTTAGAAGAAACGCACACTGTGGTGCTTCTTGATTTTCCTGTTGTCGTCGTGGTAGCCTTGTAAGTCGGGTCGCACATACTTGAAGCGTGTCTTCCGCGGCAAGAACTGCAGGTGAGTTTGACTCGGCAATCCTTCGCTCGATGTCCTCTTGACGTGCAGCGGAAGCACCGGTTGTCCTTTTTCAGCTGCTCTTTCTTGACAGCAAGAGGGATATCGGCGCTGCAGCTTCGCGTCCCATGTTGATGAGTGCGGCAGAAGAAACATTCCCACCTTGCGACAGACGAGGCGTGCAAAACTGACGTCGTTGGGATGCCACTGTGTGTGCTGTCCGTGCGATCTTCAATGGAAGGCCTTGGATGTAGGAACGCGTGCTGCTCTCTGCTTTCTAGCTCCACCCGCATGAACAGCAAAAGATCGTTCAGCTCGGCGTCCGACGCAGCTGACGCATCTGCTGGTGCACCCGAAGAGGAGACTTGAGCAGCACGTACATCAGAGGGCCGTGTCAAGGCGCGTTGTCGTTTTGCTCGAGTGAAAGAGATACTGATGTCGCGCGGTAGGGCCTGCTGCAAGATGTCGACGAGCATAGCTGAATATGTCAGAGTGGGCACGTTCAGGGCTCCAAGGCAGCGAATATTCAGTTGCGTGGCATCATACAATTTTCGAAAACCGCGGATGTCATTGGTTGATGTCACGTTCGGAAGATTCCTCAGTGCTGTCAGATGGTGCTGAATAATCGTTGTTTTGTCGCCGAATCGTTCTTTCAACATAGCCACAGCGTCGGCGTAACATGATTCGGTCGTGGGCAAACCCGCGATCGCTGCTGCTGCGTCACCGGCTAGGAAACTCTTCAGGTAATAGAATTTAGTGGAAGGCGTCATGTCGTTGTTGAGATGAACAACTTGTTCAAATTGCTCCCAAAAGCCTGTCCACTGTGCGATGTCACCTCTGAACGTTGGGATATGCAGCTGAGGTAATCGGGGCGCCATGAATCTTGTGGGAGCCTCATTTCTGAAAGCCGGTTCTTCTGTGCTTTCACCACTGGGAGCTTGAGCATGGCCGTTCCGATCTGTCTCCATTAGGGATATTCGGCATTGTAGCTCAGCAAGGATGCCAGCGGCTTCATCCTGGTATTCAGCTATAGCTGTATATTCCTGTTCGATATTTTCTGTCGGAATATACGCTCATATAGCTCGTCGATCAGAGAGAGCTCTCCGTTGCTAGCCGCGAGTCGTTCCTTTACAGCTGAGAGCTTCGCGATGTCGACGTCAGCGGAGTCAAGCAAGAGTCGCGCTTCTTGAATTATCTTCGTGTTCTGCGCGCGTCGTGCAGATCGCTTGCCTTTTAGTCGATCCATTGGGCTAACAATGCTGCTGGCCGAAGTCGTTGTACCAACGCCGATCTTCGCATCCAGGATCCGTCGATTCCTCACCGCCCGCGACGCGAAGCGAGAGTAGATTCCAGGTCGCCGTGCGTAGAAGGAAGGCGCGTCCGCACGTGGGTTTTCGGCACCAAAATGTAGACGCTACGGTATTAGCGGGTACAGAAGAACTGAGCCAGGAGCCATCGTGTCGCCATGATCGAACGTGTTCTCACTTCTTTCTCTTCTTTGCCTTTTCTGGCTGGCTGCGTTTATTTATTGTTTTCTACACCATGAACACTACAAACACGCATATGTGCAAGTTTGCACTTTTTTCTGTTGCATCTTTTTTCTGCTGTCAATTTGATGTTTCCAGAACACGAGAGAACATATTTAAGACCTAAAAATTATGAGAATTGCAGCAATAGCTAGATGCTCGCTCATTTAAGTGGTTGCGCGGGAACGTCAATTTGGGCACATTGGCGGCTTTGTAACTCCGATCTCACAAAAATAATACCACATGTTTTTGCATATTCAGCGATATCAACCACTTGGCTTTAATTCTGGGGAGATGCAAGAAAATAGAAGATGTTTTTTTTATTGTATTTTAAAACATTGGATTTTTATAGACATGCCTTCACTTCGGCATTTTTGGTTTGTGTTTGACACCATTCTTGGCAATCATATTTAGCGCAATTCTCACACTAATGTGTGGCAACACTCTGGGAAACTTCGGGAATTCTGAGCATTATATACGCGAAAAAAATCTGAAACTAGAGCGTTATTGAGCGATGTGCCGTATTTGCAATTTTTTTCATAAAACACGAGCGACAAGACTGCAAGAAAGCAAAGTATGGTAAACACGCGTTAATCTTAGTATCCAAAGAAAAATTTTGAGACGTACAGCTGCAATATTTATCTTGAAGGACCTCGTCAAAATCCCATTTTCGCGCAATTTGCAAAGAGCGGTTCTGCTGAGTGGAGACTTCCGATTTTATTTTTTACTGAGGCAAAATTTTCTTCGTGAAACTAAGAATGGTTTCGTGGCCCTGTGGACTCTAACCGCAATATATATATTTTTTCAGCGAAATGAAAGGGGGTCCGCGGACATGCACCAACATCCTTATCTGAACACAGCCTGTTGATTGATTTGTTCGTTCGAAATGGTCATTTTAATGTTCATTTCGTTCAGTTCAATGATGCATACCCACAATAAAGAAGGTTTTGGTGAATTTGAGAGAATTTGACATTTGTTGTAATCATCGTAAAAACAATAATTTGTGAGAGAGACAGCGTTTTCCCGAAGGAAATAGTATATGAGTAATGCGAGCTAAGAAAATGAGAATTTTTTGTGATATTTCGGCAGGGGGAAGTGCGATAACAGCTCATCGCTTTGCTATGACCCAATCCTTTCGCTTTATATCACTTGACTGGGACACAGGCGAAGGAGAAAAGAACAAAATAAAGCAAAAAATTACGAAGATACAAAAAGGCCAGAATATAGGCGCCTGATGAAACCGGTGTGCTCATTCAATATGTATCCGCCATGCGCTGTACTTTCGCTGACTGCGGCGCTGAATTCACTGTTTAAGATTTTCATCACACGTAATAACATATTTAAAACTTCGCTTTTCGCAACAGCTTCGAAATGTGCGGTAACGTTTGCAATGCGAACCGCACGTCCAGGACTGAGGAAGTGGATCGGAATCTTCGTCGTTGCCAAAAACTGAAGCCTTTCTGGAAAGGCAACAGGTAGCTACTCATGCAAATATGTAGCGCTCATACATTTTAAAATTGCTGTTTTGCAGTATAACTCCGGGGCGCAGAAATGCGTCTGGAAGGAAAAAGCTCTTTCAAATGTGTGAGAGCTTGACATTTCGAACAGAATGCATCCCCCCGTAGTTTCACTATTTTTGCACTGGAGCATAGGAGGAGCGGGAAGGAAAGAAACGAAAGGCAGTGAGGTCAACCAGACGCGCGTCCGGTTTGCTACCCTACACTTGGGGAAAGGGATGAAGGGATTAACAGAAAGATAGAAGAGGGAAGAAAGCACTGTCAGGGTACACATGCGCCTGTCGACTGCACGCCTGCAAGCGGTCGTTTAACCTGGTCGATTTTAAAAACCGTAGCAATGCTCGCATCGCTTTGCTGGCCTGCGACGCGTAGGGCCACGATCTGAGGATCTTCTCTTTGGAAAACGGTCTGTATTCTATCTTGTTCCGAGCATTGTGCCGAATATTTCGTTCGTTCACATAACGTTCACAGAAACACAGTAGATGTTCTATCGTTTCGTCACTACTGCACGAGTCGCATATGGAGGTGTCTGCCATTCCTATTCGAAAAGAGTATGCCTTCGTTAAAGGTACTTCTAACCACAGGTGTCACAGTAAAGTTGCATCACGGAGGGACAGGTGCGATGGAACTTGGAGCTTCCTCGATGGGTCTAGTTTATGTGGTGACGTATGTTGGAATCGGATGCTCTCTTGCCATCGCAATTGTCCCATGAGTTGAGGTGCAGCGGGGTAATCCTAAGCACGTGCGTAGAAGATGTAAGAACGCCAGTAGAAGATGTAATCGTCAATACGTTGACCATTATAAATTCACTTCAGATATGCTTACTGCGCCGAGAGATCACCATACTGTGACAGAAAATGAAATATGTTCACTACAGGTGCCTTCAGTCTCTTTTCATACGAGTTTGTATAAAGGAAGATCACTTTTTCTATGTCCACGCAGCTTCTTCAAAATGCGCTTGCTTTCAGCTCTATTTATTTACACTGGTCTTGAATTCAATTTCTTAACCGACACGCACTCTTGTTTCCATTACTGTATGCTCGTACTTTAGTTAGCGCCTGTAGACCTAGTATAGTCCAGCATTATGGAAATGCTTCTTGATTCACTTGCTACCTCGCAACTTGGCAGTTTTGAGGAAGCTTCGTATGGCTAAGTCTCCGCGAAAGTCTCTTCTTACTTTCCAGATAGACTTTCCACAATATTTACAGACGCCACATTTTTGTTCACATGTGTTTATCGTAGCAGGAGGCGTTCTGACAAACTCCGTTGGGTGGCGTTAGCGGAAGAGTCCTACACATAAGGTTTTTAACGCGATAGCGTTAGAGAGCTCGTGTCGCAGAAATTCCGCCGTCGGCGTCGGCACCATTGGTTGTGAACGAAAAATCGTCCGTGAGCGAAAAATCGAGAAAGAAGCAAATAAAGTAAAGAATACAATGTTCGGCCCCATTGAGGATCGAACCCGGGCCGTTCGCGTGGCAAGAAGGTGTCCTACCACAAAGCCACGATGTTACTTGCAGCTGCTGCGGAAAAAAAAAACACTACATAAATGCCATGTAGTGAAAGGATTTGAATGGCGCAGGCTCTATCCTTAACGCATTTTGTTGGACAGGTGTCACGACGAAAACGAGTCCATTCGGCGATTTGTAGGCGCATTTGTGAGGCCATCAAACTACGTCGAAAAATGTCGGGATAGTGCAGCTGGTGCAGCCATCGCCGCTAAAGACACACGAACTTTCAAACAGCTCTAAAAATGGACAACTATGTCCATCTAGCGGAAAACGTATCAAGCCACCACCGGCTTTCCAGAGGAGCGTTGATCAAGCAAACAGCAAACGCTAGATAATGTGCGGCCGTCTGTGAGGCATTGTGACTCTCTTCATGGCCTCCGAGATGGCAAGCGGGCGGTGTCTATCGTGGAGGCCATGCGACTGTTGCTTTAGATCAAAAACCTGTATGTACCATTCGCGCGCGCGCGCGTGTGTGTGTCTGTGTGCGTGTGTGTGTAACAATACACATTAATAAGTATGCACTTAGTGGTTGAAGTGCGCACTAGGGGCCGGATTTCGCTATTGCGTTCAACTCTTAAAGGCGAAGCTTAAGGGTTCCCCAATTTTTTTTTATTCGTGTCGTTGGAGTATGTGCGAGTGCCCCAAATTTCTTGCGCTCCAGGTTCCGCATGTGAAACAGCCTTTGATTTTAGTACCGACACCTACATATTTTATTTTCCACTTGGAAAATCCGTCGAACGCAAATCGTATTCTGGAGTCAGAAATAAGCATTTCAAAAAGAGCCCTACCAAGCCATGGCTGGGAACCGACAAAATTTGCATAGTAAATCATCGTAAATAAAAAAGAAAGAAATATGACACTTTCACGAATTCTCTTTTTCTCACCGTACGATTTAAAGTTTCTGTGTCTCCTTTGAAAGCATTTCCTCTGGTTCTATATGCATGCAAAGCCCTACTTTCTTCGCTGTAGTTCTTCTGAAAGCCGCAGTTTTACATCAGCTATAACATGCCACGCGCAGAGAGCTTCGTCCCTACAATGTTGGTATGTTATCATTTGCTTACAACTCATGATACCGCGAGACTTCTTTTAAATATATGCCGCCAAAAGCGTTCGCAAAGAAGGAGAAAACGTACGTCTTAAGCTTCTACGAATGTTTGCATCTGCGTCTGGACATCTGCGGTAACTCGCCTGCAGCTGCGAGCGAGAATCCAGAGAGCAGCCACTCAAGTTGCTCTGTACCTCCGTGATCGAGGCCTGGAAATTTCTACCGGAAAGTGTGCTCTTCTGGCATTTACGCGCAAACCAATGTCTAACTACAGTGTATCAATCAATGGTCAAAGTATACCGTATTGTCGATCACACAAGTTCCTGGGTGTCATAATAGACAGAGAACTATCATGGAGTCCTCACGTCTCGTACCTGAAAAAGCGGTTGGCAGGCATTTCTCACCTCTTCAAGTTTTTCGCTGGAAAGACTTGGGGAATGTCGCCCAGTGCTATGTTACAACTGTACAGGGTGCTGTTTCTCGGTTTCCTGCGATACAGTTTGCCTGCATTAACTAACGCAAACAAGACAAGTCGACGCGTGCTACAGAGTGTTCAGGCCCAGACCCTCCGGATTTGTTTAGGCCTGCCTCAAAGTGCTTCAACAGCGGCGACCATAGCCATCGCCAAGGACCACCTCATAACGACTCACATTGAGGTTGAAGCACTGAGGACCCACATAAGGCATCTTGCCCGGACACCACACCACCACCTAGCCTCTCTACCAGCGGACAGACCACGCACCTCCTTTTGCCGAACAGTAACCGCACACGGCGACTCTCTACCGACTGGCTTCACACCGGCGGCGAGACCTTCGGTTCCTCCATGGTGCCTGAAACAACCAGTCATCAACCTGACAATACCAGGCGTCCAGAAAAAACAAGATCTGTCAGCACCAGTTCTTAAACAGCTCGCTTTACTTCTATTGTACGAGAAGTATCACGACTCGACTCACGTCTACACTGACGGCTCCGTCCTACCGAGCAGTTCAACAGCGGCGGTCGTGATTCCAACGATCGCCACAACTATCAAGTTCAGGACGGCTCACCCAACAACATCGACGGCAGCAGAGCTCACAGCGCTTCG
Source organism: Rhipicephalus sanguineus (assembly GCF_013339695.2). Taxonomy (NCBI): domain Eukaryota; kingdom Metazoa; phylum Arthropoda; class Arachnida; order Ixodida; family Ixodidae; genus Rhipicephalus; species Rhipicephalus sanguineus. The sequence goes on from NC_051180.1 coordinate 21,179,253, forward strand.
CGCCGCGCTGCTTTTCATTAACGACCAAATGAGAAAAAGGTGGACGATTTTCTGCGACTCCAAGGCGGCACTGCAGTCTCTACTGTCGACTTTACGCCGCGGTCCGCACGAACAATTGGTATTTGAGACTGCCGAGACGATCCACCACCTTACCGAGAAAGGACACTGCATTACATTTCAATGGCTACCAAGTCACTGTGGGATTATCGGCAATGAACGGGCCGATCAAGCTGCCCGTTCAGCCCATACAGAGGACCGCGACCTGTCGATACCTCTTTCTAGGACAGACGCTGCTCGGAAGCTCCGCATGCTCGCTCGCCAATGCACCATGTCAAATTGGAATGAGCCACATTTCATGCATGCACGACTACACACCTTTGATCCAACGTTAAGCCTTCGACTGCCATCAAGACTTCGCCGAGGTGACGCCACCGTTCTCTGTAGATTATGGCTGGGCGTCGCGTTTACCCATGCGTATGCATTTCGCATAGGGATGGCTGACTCCACCGCCTGTGAACACTGCGGCGACGAAGAAACGATTCGGCATGTTCTGTGTGACTGTCCGAAGTATAGAACACAGAGACAATCTCTTTGCCATGCTCTCAACAAGATAGACGACCAGCCTCTATCAGAAGAAAGGCTTTTACGCCATCGTCCGGACATAACGTCGCAGAAGAAGGCTTTACAAGCACTACTCGCCTTCCTGCGATCCACTGGCCTGTCAGAGCGCCTCTGAGCGGAACGCTCTTGTGTGTGTGTGGTTGTGATTGTTTTTTTTTTCTTATTATTTATTTTCTCTCTCTCGCTTTCAACCCCCTATTCCCCAACCCCAGTGCAGGGTAGCATACCGGATGCAAACTTCTGGTTAACCTCCCTGCCTTCCTCTGCTCTTTCTCTTCTTCTTCTTGCATTCTTAGAAGCTTTCAAATATAATATTTCGTTTGCAATAGGCTTGTGATGGAACAAATTTTTATTTCCCGGGCTACTAGGATATCTTTCCATCTTGTAAGTAATATTGATCAATTTGACTAAGAAATAAACTAGTTAGTCTGTAAACCTGAATATAAAACACTCACTCTGAGTGATATGATTTCACTTTACACAAGATAAAAGCATTTTAAGTTTCAGAAAACAAAAAAATCCAATTTCCGTTATGAAGAATCTCCTATAGAGTTGAGTGGAAAGCGATCTTACGTGGCAATAACCAAACTTACAAAAAAATATTGATACAACTAGAATTGAAGAAATAGGAATAATGATTATTGGAGAATATCTGAATAACTTGCTTTTTGCAGACTACACCATGCTGTTCAGCAGTGATGCCGATAAACTATAAAAAAATAATTTCAGACATAACTGAAAAAGTGTCGGAGTAGGGTTGAAGATAAGCAGGCAATAGACAAAGATCTGCAAAAGACTACGGGACCTGTTGAAAGAACAAATCAAATTAAATATAATATAATGCACCAAGTCCTATTTCACATATGGTGGACGACGAAAAAAAAGGCTGCCTATAGCTGGTTTGGCTAGTCCGCAGCCCCTCATTATGATTGGCGTGGGGAGAACAACAATGGAAAACAGTCAACAAACCAAGTGAAAAAATATGATCAGTGCAGAATAAAAGTAAAACGCAATACCTCGAAAAACGAAGCAGAAAAAAACACGACGCTAGGAGAAGTGAAATGAAATTTCTTCTACAAACGTAGCTCTAATTTTAGCAGACGAACGAATAAATAAATCAAGATTATTAGAGTGAAATTTAAGGATTATGTTAATGAATAATATAAGTGTTTCATGTTAGTATCCAAACGGAGTTTTCGATTGGTAGAAACACCCTAGGATTCATACAGTAACACGTATATCTTGGTCAAGGGGTCAAATGTTTTCATGACTTTCACTTACCTGCATCAGTCACCGTATTAGTGACTGTTGTGCTTCACGATATTACATGAAAACACCATTCCATATAACATAAAGTGCTTAGGGCGACGTAAAACGACCACTTATTTTTACCTAAATCTATGGCATGATACGAAAAACCGTAAAGCACAGCGCACAATTCCCGCGATGACTATATATGTCCCTCACAGAACACCTTGGAGCAGTATATTTTGTGCAGAGAAACGCGGACAGGATTCATTATTCTACTAAGAGCACTGCTGGAGAAAAAGCAGTTTCGGAACAATAGTGACGCCTTAGGCTGACCGCTTGCTCGTGTCCCTCTTAAGTTTCCTTTGTAGCCAACGAAGAGGCAAGAAGTTGGAGGCCCATTGTCTAAGAAAAAAATTACGCGCTTTGGCAAATAGGCCCTGATCGCCCTCCATGGCTGCAAGTCTATTGTCACAATGCGAGGGGGGGGAGAGGGGATGAACTCCAGAGAAAGCTGGGCAGACGTATCGCGTTTCTCCCTGCTTCATGCCACCTAAACATTGAAATGGCGAGACCTCCAGTACTAAGCTAACGGAAAAACATCATGCGCAAAGCCAGCAGCCATCTCGACAAACTCAGCTTTTGCACTCGCCGCAGGTGTCCTGCAAGATTCGGCTTAAGGGCCAGCGATGCGCTCAGTTGTGCGGAGAGGCAGCGTGCGGACACCAGAGAGCGGCTTACTGCAGGAAGAGACGTACGCTGATGCACATGTACCCGCCACGTCATAACCACGCACGACAAGACAGAGCCCATGAAGCTGCCATATTTCTCGGCCAACGCTTGCACGGTCCCTTTAGTGTTGCTCGGATGATACGAAATGGAGGTACTGATTGTTAGCTGGACAAAGTTTGAACTCCAACCTCTAGATAAGAATGGTAAACCTCTTTACATTTTCTATTTTGTCTGTCTTGTGTAATTTTTTTCGTACGTACTACGTCTGGATTACATAAAGCTTTTTTTTAACACGAGAGTGTTTTATTCCGTCACAGAAATATGTCAGCAAAATGCACACACTCCAGATGGTGAAGAAAAAACTAGAAGAAAGGCGTTCAGTAAATGGGAGTCAAGCCCACGACCTCTGTGTCTGCGACGATAGGTGCCGGACGCTTTAGTCACTGCGCCACGGTGAATATGCGGGAGGCTTCACGAACGCGCCTTTTATCTCTCACACTTTCCTCTCGCAGTGCTCTTGGCTTGCGGGGTGTTGTCATCTGGGAGCAGTAGAGTGAAGTAATGCATGACCTCCGCGATTATCTCCGGCAGCGCGCCGTTGAATCGGTGCTACGGCCGTCCCATTCAGCGCGTTTCCAAAAGAAGTGTAATTTCGTCAACGTGTGACACCGCGAGGTGGCGGCTTTAGCCCAAGCCTCGCTCAGAGCATCCATCCATATTAAAATAGCTCTGCAACGCTCGCCTGGCTGTCACACCGCGTTCAAAGCTCGAACCATGAGAAATCACGGCCAGACTAGAGGGGAGACACGACGCCCGGTCATGGTGTGATCCTTCTATTAACTCCTTGACATTCCGCGGGATCTCGACGTCAGCCCAAGATCAGAAAAAAAACCTCAGCATCCAATAAACGACACTCTTCTGGCTGTCACACCACTCTCTCTGATTACGTTCTACGTGCGAATGGAACGGCCTGAGTAGCACTATCAACGGCGCGCTGCCGGAGCCAATCTCGGAGGCCACGAATAATGCATCATGACTCTAACGAACACAGACGGCGAGCGTTTTGGTAGTATCAGTGCGGCGGAAGCTTTCGCTACAATATTGTAGAAAACTGTATGGTTGGTGAAATACGGCGTCCGCGGTTGTTCGATTAGGTGACGACGCAGTTACTTAGTTCGCCTTTGTCGTCAGCGTGCGACACTCCTCGCCAGCGTAGGGCAGCTTCCAAATGGACTAACGGTGTTTCTCCGCCGCCTTTTTGTTCGAGTGGACTGGCACCTATTGCTAGAGAGCGCACACCTTGCAGTTTCTCTCCTCAAATGACGATGCTTTGAAAGAGTGCATGTCGAGTACATGTGTTTATTATGTGCATGTTGAAGCCAGCTTAGCGCGGGATTCACCATAAGCTGTGTCTAGGTGTATGTTAATTACTGCAAAGGTTTACTCATGTTCGTGCAAGTTTGTCATCAGGATGAAGAAGGAAGGAAGGAAGGAAGGAAGGAAGGAAGGAAGGAAGGAAGGAAGGAAGGAAGGAAGGAAGGAAGGAAAGAAGGAAGGAAGGAAGGAAGGAGACAAAAGAGATGGCAGGGAGGTTAACACATGCTCGGTCGGCTACCCTACGCTGGGGAATGGAGATGCGCCACCAGGCGTCAACGTGGGTGCGTCCGCGTAAAGCGATGCTATAGCGGCTAAACACCAATAGACATTGCGCAAGCTCCTGTATATCAACGTATAATAAACAACCAACTACTTCTGCGAGGACATGTTGCACTTTCGTGTATATATCGATTCCTATGACGAAGGGACCAACCATGTTTTTTTATAACACACAAGTAATGAAGCTTTAAATAAGGAATGAAGAAAATCTTTCAGAAAAGCAATACCACCGACTAACCCTACAGAACCAAGATTCACTATATAAACTAATAACTGCTGGATAAGAAAAGAAGTTGTGAATGCACCGCACTAATCACAGTAATGCATTCTCGTCTTTATAACAACGTGCGTGCTGAAAAAAAAGGAACCTATTCCAATTGCGCGGCAGCAGGTAATTATTCTCTGCCAATCCCAGATTTTTAGGCATGTTGTTTATCTCTTCTTATAATGTTAAAAACCCCGAGACAATGCCAGGAAACATTTTCTGATCTCTCCATTCTCCTCGGGCACAAAGGAGGATATATTATTGCGCGCATACAATTCCCGATTCTAGTTCTTCGTCGACAGTTGCTCAGTATTTTCCAACATTTGCTTTGTCATTCTATTTTATCTCTCTGCTGAAAGTTTCACCGGTACATGCTTCGAACACGCTTTGTGCTGCTTCAGGCTATATTTAAAATTTCAGCCAGCATTTGCGAAAATGCAACGCCTGGTTACTTCGGACATAAATCCATATTCATGTTGCTCTAATGGTTGCGTGGTGTGTTTCCTGAAAGCTTTAAACCAGGAAACCATCGCAGTTTTCATACTCGCGCAGGAAGAACATGTCTCCATCATGCATCTCTGTTTACGCTCAAGTCTGCGTGCTTTCAGCGTAACGCTACTTGGAATGCAACCGCAAGCAGCATGGATAAGAGCTCGAAATGGCTTTTCGCCACTCTCGTATCTCTAAAACTCCTCTTCGCTCTTGCCCGAGCAGAAACATGCGCCATGAAATACTGTTCTCTGTCTCTTCAACGGCACTACGAAGGAATCCGTGAACTGGCGAGAGGGGCAGTGCGGCACAAGAAAATGTGTTGTATGGTGACAACCAGAACACACTCTACGAAAGAAGAGAGTCCAAAAAGAAAAGAAAGTGAGAGACAAATGCGGAAACTCGAGAAAGAAGCGCGAAAGAAGATGAGAAGTGGTGACGGAAGTGCTGGGGATCTCCTTTATCGTGCTGTCCAGCCACGCGCATAAAAAGCTTAGCCAGTGCGGGAGACAACAGGCCCACTCTACCGCGTAGTGCAGCCCGCCGAACTAACGGTCGTCTACGTGGCCGTCGCCCTTGAGCTCTCGCTCTTTCTCATAAACCTCGTCTGAGCCGAGACACTCTGGTTGACCGAGTACCGTGGGCGCAGACTCGGTCGTGACAACATTGGGTCCCAAAACAAGAAAGCGGCATGAGAATTCCGGAAGTGAAAGCCTCCACGCACCCATGGCGGCCTACGCCGATGAAATCGTCGGCCACGGTAATGTCTCGGTCGTGGAGGGAGTACTGGAAGTTAAGAGAAATCCTCCTGCAGCCAGGGATGTTACTGTTGTGATTGTCGTCAACGTTATTAACAGCGTGCCTTTCATGTCCGGTATCAGCGGTAATGCTTGTGGACATCATAAACGGATATGTGCCACAGACACTGGGTAAATTTCACCACTCACCACTGGTCCACTAAAAATGAAGGCAACAGTTAGCCCAACAAATGGCTTGCGCTTTACCACAGTCACACCAGCGTCACGTGATAGTTTATGGCTATAAAAAGTGGTAGCTATACCACCACCAAAAATTACCGAAGAGTGTTTAATAAAGAGCAGTGATACAACATATCTGAAAGAATTGCAAAACATAGAAATGCCTTAGCCAGACGAAGGGAATGCCACAAGCTTCGCTATTTCATAGGGGTCTGCGAAGCGCAGCTGGTTCGATTATTTTTCCTCTTCAACATTTTTGTGGCCTCAGAAAAATCGGTTGTTTTTGGGTAGTCCAGGAAATATTTTTTACTTGCTCGCTTCTTTTTACTTGCGCGTGCTAAAGTGTGGAATATCAAATGATAGAGTAAGAATTGTTCTTTCGAACAGTATTAATTTCAAACAAAAAATTTATTTTGAATATTATAAAAAACTTATCGAAACAAGAAAACTGTAACCAAGGTAAAGAAATCATAAAACAGCAATTCTTCTCCGCACAAACTATCCATAAAACAAATCGAAATATACATTTTTAACAGAAAGCGCTTATAGCATAACACTGCAAATATAAGCTCTGTAAGTGCAAAGGTTACTTACGTACGTACAAAAATATAAGCATTTGTGGCTATCATGGCACCACGCGAAGCATTTTCTTGACGCGGTGAAACAAAGGCTAGCGGCGCAAGTTTCGCAAAAAAAAAAACATCTTTTTCTGCTCATCTTTCTTTTCTTCATAGCATAGTTCGCAGGTGTGTGTGTGTGTGTGTGTGTGTGTGTGTGTGTGTGTGTGTGTGTGTGTGTGTGTGTGTGTGTGTGTGTGTGTGTGTGTGTGTGTGTGTGTGTGTGTGTGTGTGTGTGTGTGTGTGTGTGTGTGTGTGTGTGTGTGTGTGTGTGTGTGTGTTGTGGCTGGTGCTGGGTACCTTGAAGTGCCTTTCCGTGTATACGTTGAAATGAACATAGTACCCCGTTTCCGAATCTGCGAAAACCCGTAATTTGTATCCCCATTTGACTGCATTATTCCTCACGCACTACCGAATACCAGACTGACCTTTAGATTTCACCATTTTCTCATCCAAAGAAAGTTTCCGACGTGGTTGAAAAAATAGCGTGGATGAATCGTTCATGTGTTGCAGTAGAGAAGACACACGGTGAGACTTCCCGTGGGATTCGATGGTCGTCTACTCCGGATCAGACAGACTCAAGTAAGCAAGCCCCCCCCCCCCCCCCTTGAACCTTTTCCATGACATCACTGACGGTGCAAAAAGGTCTGAAAATATGTGTCGTCGACTCCAATAGCAATGCATTCATGGGACTTCGGCAATTCCCGTGTACACCAGAAGTCCGACGAACATGCGCATCTCCTCCTCAGTGACCTCCCTCCAGGATCCCACCCTCTTACTGTGCGTTGGATTTTCAAAAATATGCATCCACGCATACTTGTTTGTGTGGTTGCATATCCCTCCGACGATTTTTGCGGTGAAAAACAACACGAAGAAGCCGCATCGCGGCGCTCCGGAGCGCTAGGGAAGGTTCACTGCCTCGCCGCATTCCCGGGGAGAACTTCGCTCTATCTGCAGCCGGCGCCAAATGCTCCCGCCCGAATGAAGTTGACGCTTTGCAGATAAGAGCTGTGTTCTTTAGTACGCCCCGGATACGTTTACATCAATGCACAGCAGCGATAAAATGACCCGAGGGGAGAGCGAAGCTTACCGGCGGATACCTGCTGATGTTCCGGGGCGGTTTGACGCACGCCGTCCGTACTAAAGTCTGACGAATCGAAGCCGTCTTCCGTGTCTGTACTGCTACCATAATCCAGAGATTGACGCTCAGATTCATCAGGATCCCTCGAAATTTGCCGTTTTTGTGGAGCACCCACGAGCGACGTCGACGCCCTAACCAAAACCACGAGTGCCACGAGCGCTCGCCTCCTTAACACCGAAGGAGCTTTAAAAATGCACCCCCCCCCTCCGGCGGAAAAAAGAAACTCAAAAGTGAAACTGATAAAATACTGCCTCTTTTACCTTTTAAATAGCGTTAGCTGCCCCGAAGCGCTAATACAGCGCAAAAATTTCAACTAGAAGTCATCGATAGCATACTGCCCCACGCGTTTATTAACTTTATCTTGATGTGTTTGAATGCCGCCCACAAACACTGTTATCAACGCTCGGCGCAGACCGCGCCACAGTGGTTGTGAAGCTTCGAGTCCATTTCAGAACATTCCGTTAAGATTACGCGCGGAACACGAATAGCCAAGTTTATTCCAGAGCTTGTACCAGCACCAGCGATAGCGCTGGAAAGTTCGATGCATGATGTACAAAAGCCGGCGCGTTCTGTTCTGTTCGCCGCTATCAGTGTAAGCGTGTATCCCCTGCAGTTTGACTTCTCGTTTTCCGGCCACAGGGAAGCCCAAATAAATAGTTTAGTCTTGAACAAGCCGACTGCTGCCTTCGTCGACGTGACGACCCCGTGACAATACTAACGACGGGAATAACGCTGTCACGAAAGTGTTAAGCATGGGGCAAAACTGTGACCCCTTTTTACTTTGCTAGTCAGCTCTTGTCAAATTCTAACAACGACACGTTTCCTTACGTATCGGTCGTGTCATAACAGTTGCTGCAGGGAGACGTCGTAGCAGAAAGTGACAGCGTAAAAGTGATATCGCTTGTACGGCCACGCAATATGTGACATCATGAAATCGCGGAAGGGCTACCTCAGTTCTGCTGAAAATTAAAGGCTAACGTAACAGAAGCATACCAATAGGTCACCGCTGTTTGACACACGATCAAAAACAATCAGTACCCAACCCAATTTTAGAATGGAAGTTCTATTACCAGACCTGGAAGAGGCTCAGGCGTTGGACGCGGAAATAGACAACATCGAGAGGCCGTCATCCACATATTTTGCTGCTGCTTAAGTCGGTCGTTGCGCGCGCGCGTACACACACACAAACACCCACACACACACACACACACACACACACACACACACACACACACACACACACACACACACACACACACACACACACACACACACACACCGTCTGGCAAACATTATAAAAAAATTACCGTTGTTCAACCCACAAAATAACGACTGTCCGCTAGTACATCACAATAAAATTGAGCGTATCTGCGCCCATCACACTCTATTAAGCTGCTTAGTAAAGTTGCTGATGGATATGACCCAATTCATGAGAATATCTTTTAGTACGGCCTAGTGCCTTTCCGTCCTCAATCCCTTTCCCTTATGCAGAGTAGCATGTAGGCGCTTTTATATACGCCGGCAGACTTTTCTGTTTTTCATTAAAGAGCTTTCTCTCCCTTTCTCACTCTTAATACGGTAAATTGTTTTTGAGTCACTGGAATTGACAGCGTTAAGTTTAAACATATTTTTTTCTTTTGTGAATAACAAGCACAGTTAAAAAAAAGATCTCGAGTTGAGAACGCAACACAAAAGGTATAGTTTCAAGATCGGGCTTCGTTCACGGAATATTTAACTCAGATAGCCGATCTTCATCCCGTGGAAAAAATTACCTCCCATAATTTATACACTAAATAATGAAGCGATACTAACACTCCGTTACCTCAGTGAAGCCAAAAGGCTGCATAAATTTGAAACTTTGCTGCTTTGAAACGCACCCTGTCACTTCCAACCCTCGAATCCCGTCGCATAATTGCAGGTCTTTGCGTGCTTCATTGCTTCTTTTATCAGTCACACACAAGGCATGTGCTTCTTATTCCGCCTGTACGATCATCTTCGACATTAGCTCACAGATGTCCCATTGCACGCATAAGTGGTCGCACAGCGGCGATGAATAACTTTGTCTTCTCGCACACAATAACCTTGTGGAACACGCTTTTCCTGCTCAGATCGAGAAAAAATTCGCGAAGAACTAGCCCGCCATTTGCTCTAACAATATGCACCTACCATAGCGTGTTAAGCTGTCCTTGTGTTATACGATGCTACATTTGTTTGTGCTCTTTCTTTTGTTCTGTTACCAATTGCTTTTATTGTACTGTTTCGAAACCTCTCCATGCCCCCCCCCCCCTTATGTAATGCCTTCGGGCCTTACCGTCCGCATATTCAGCTGCGCCATGCTTTGATGTTGAGCTGCACAAACAGGAACCATTTTACCATATCAAACGAGAATAAAAACTTTAGTCTCTGAAGTCCATTAGCCGCAAACTCATATTTAATGTCGTACTCACAGCAATTATATATAATGCTAAAAGGCACGTGTTCTGGATCAGCACAGTCAGCAATTTTTGTTTTTCTATTTATCTTTATTTATTTTTCTTCTATGATTGTAATATTAAGTTGTCTGCCGTGAGCAACAGATGTAGATATAAACACTGATCTTTAAGTGCTCTTCTCCAGTTACGCCCCTGATTTGCTGGTGGTATAGAAATAAGGGCCGTTTTAATTTATTTTTATTTTTAGTACAACAATGTGTGAACATATTTAACCAACGTACATTTCAGCGCCTTCATTGTGCGGCAGAGTGGGCGATGGGAAAATATTGTGCAATTTGTAGAATTCATTCATATCACTTTTTCACATTGAGCTGCTTTATTTTTCGTTAAAGCGACACTAAATAGAAAACATTCTGCAGATCCCACGCGTTGTGGTAATCGGTAACGAGATGGATTAACGTGTTTTTGTAAGTGTAGTAGCTGTGTGCACATCGTGGGCTTACCAGGCACATCGACAACGGCAACACTGGCGTTTAAAGGGTAACTTATAGTGCGACGTAACGTCAGCCCTCATGTTAGAGTACATAAGAAGATATTCGGTGTAACTTGGCATTCACTCGAAAAACACACTCACATTCACACACGCATCCACTTAGAAACACACCCCACACATGTGTTTTTAGAGTGAATGCCAAGTTGTGCCGAATATTTTCGAAATGACATGTGACCGACTAGCCCAACAAGTCCTTTTAACTGCCCCTTATGGTGCAATCATGTGAATATCATATGTAACTTTCGTTAATGTATTCCTCTGGGGTCGAGCAATACTTTAACTTAGCTTGATGAATCATAGGAACACATATGTAATGTTTATTAGACTACTACAAAAGCGGCGACAAAACTAGAACCACAGATGTTAATCTGATATGACGCCTGTATCGAAGGGGTACATATGTAGTGTTTATTGCTTTCTGGTAAAATTAGATAGCCAGCACCACAACCACAATTGACTCTGCAGCGACACTACGCCTGCATAGGCGTAATTTCGGTTTATACAGTTATACAAAATAGTTTCTAGACCTGGCGTGGCTATGTGCTAGAATACCCGATTGTCCAGGAGAATGCTTTGGTTCGATTCCTGATGGGTTCCTAATTTTTTATTCTTTCCGTTCGTCGGGTCAACGTTGCCCATGTCGGTTTTCCTTAACGCTCTCGCATATAAATTACCAGTGTCTGTTCTCGCCGTTCCTGGGTAGATATAAATGGTCAATCACCTGTGGCGTATACCCGTACAACACGGCCCGTGGTGAATGGGTTGTGGCACACGTGTCTGGAGGAAAGGTTTTGAAGACGTTCGCGACAAGATTTTCATGTTATTCATGTCATGACGCGACAGTCATATTCGTCAGATCCTCTTACCCTCTCATGGCAATTTTGGTATACACCAAGTTAAGAAGGCGATCATGAGAGCACCCAGACGTAGGTGGCTAGATAGATAGATAGATAGATAGATAGATAGATAGATAGATAGATAGATAGATAGATAGATAGATAGATAGATAGATAGATAGATAGATAGATAGATAGATAGATAGATAGATAGATAGATAGATAGATAGATAGATAGATAGATAGATAGATAGATAGATAGATAGATAGATAGATAGATAGATAGATAGATAGATAGATAGATAGATAGATAGATAGATAGATAGATAGATAGATAGATAGATAGATAGATAGATAGATAGATAGATAGATAGATAGATAGATAGATAGATAGATAGATAGATAGATAGATAGATAGATAGATAGATAGATAGATAGATAGATAGATAGATAGATAGATAGATAGATAGATAGATAGATAGATAGAAACGCTCAAAAGTGCCAAACGTTCGCTAAGAAATGCTTCGCATTTAATTTTCAAATCCCTCATATTTTCACCAAGAACACTTAACGACAAAAGAAAAGCTCATGATCATCCTCGCTTCCGCGAATTTTTCCATTCCAGACAAAGAGGAAGATACAGTAAACAAAAGCAAATAAGAAAGTTGAGCTCGGAACGAGAGCCCAGAAAATTGCCTCTCAAACGAAGAGCCACGGAAGAGACGGGTGAAAAAAAGCCGACACGTGAGCTTGGCGAGCACGTTGTTGAGTCCCTGCAGCGTTGTTTTGCGGTTGGGCGCGGCCAGTAGCTGCCACTCACAATATTAATGACCTCTGCAGGAAACATGGCACCCGGAAACTACACACTGAAACAAAACAAAGCGGACGGTTTCAGCGAAATCAGCGTCACGGTAAGAACTTTTTCCAGTGGTGACAGGCGCCTTCAAAAACAGGCAAAAAGATGGATGTGATAATTATCTTGAGTTGAGATATTAGGCTCTTAGATACAGCGAACTTGCCTAAGTTGTTGGTGCTGGTGTTTGCCGGTGCCAGCAAAGGGTGATGAGCATTTAATGAATGATAGACTCCTTGATGTCGCCACGTGTCTTCTTCCTAGCGAAAGTAGCCTGACTAAATGTGGCAATACTACGGAACACCCACTTAGTTGGCTGCAACGATAACACAGTAACTACGCTTTGTAACGAAATTCGTTGCTTTGCCCTGACAGATTTCTCTTTGATGTAGATGACATAAGAGTGTATTCAGTCGCTCTTCGCGATTTATGGCGAAGCAATTATATAGACACTCTCGACGGGATTTCGCAATCACCGTCGTCTTCATTTTCGGTCTAAAGTCCAAACCGATAAAATCGCCCCGCGCATCGTATTATCTACCCACGAGTAAAAGATCGGGAGCGCTGGCGTCGAACGCGGTTGAAACTGAGATGAAGCGAGCCGGCCACCTCCGTCGCACGGGGGGCACATGCGATAACTTCACCTGTGTGCGAGGCCTGCCGCCGATTTCTCATCAAGCAATGAGGAAACGCCCCCGTCTTTAGTAAGGAGCATGAAGGGAAGCCAGGGGAGGGGAGCGTAGGGAGGGGGGAGGGGAGAGCAGGGAGGGGCTCAAAGGGCAAAGGGTACCTGGTGTGCGCCCTATCGCGACAGGCATCAGGAGACGGCTCGTGAACTTGCTGCGCTTTCAACGCTTACTTCGCCTTTAGAGAACCTAGAGTGGCCGTATTCTCTTAGACCAGTGTTCTGTTGAGTTGCGGAAGATCAGATGCAAAGCGAATTAGCTACTATCTTTACTTCGTATAACATCACAATTTGCTGCTATTGCTAAACGAAACTGTGATTTTTTTTTGTATTCACATCGTCCTACTTCTAGGACACTGCTACTGTAGATATATCCAAATGCAGCAGTGCACCTGAAAAAAAAAGGTAGCTCAAGCAAACGTGACGAACACTAAAAAAACAAGAAGATAATGGGATATATTGGCAAAATAATGTCCACCTGCCTCTCTATCTGCCTCCCCTTGTCATTTAAGCAAACTGCAGGAAATATACGTGAAAAATTGATCCACTGAGCAATTTCCGTTACTCGAGATGATAATACTGTGTCTGCCAGTATTCTAGCAATTAATGTAGCCAAATGAGCGTTACCAGTGCTTTATTATCGCGTAAAGATCATGGTAACCATTGCAGTGAAAGTGGGTATAAGCCCATAGTAGTGACATTAAAAACATACACGGAAAAGGAAATTTTGAGTGTTCCATCGGTTCTATTCAACTCTCATTTCTGGTAGTGCTTTTCATTTTTACCAGCTATGTGCCTGAACATACACGTTAACGTTGCACAAAAAAGGGAGGTTTTATATACCTTATTGTATGCACACGAAAACGCACGCACCACAGCGGGAATTCTGTGAGCAGTGCTTGTATTCAGCAATGAGATCGCATGGAAACGCTGCGAGTTTCAGTCGAGGCATAGAGAGAATAATGTACGATCGACTGGGCGCGGAAAGAGGTTTCGCCTAACGCTTTGCATCGCGCGGAAACGAGATCTGGCGAGAAAATGGTGCCGACCTGGCGAAATCGAGTAAGGTAGGCAACAAGAAACAGCGACACGGGCTCTCCCGGCGCAATAATCGGATTGCGAGGTTGCTGCCTCAAGACAGGCGCTGAAGTTCAGGAATGCTTTTGTAGCAGACGCAGTGCTTCGTGCGTTTTTTTTCTTCCATTTTTTGCTTTTCTCTCTAGCATTCGCCCCTTTATAAGCTGGAAGTATTTGAAAAAAATAGTTCACCGATGATTACGATACTGTCTAATGCGAATTCTGAGCGCAGCTCTTTAGGTGTTTCGATTTTGCAATAAGTTGAGAGAAACATGGATCTGAAGATCCCTGTGGGAATCTAGGATGGACGCCACCCATGTGTTAAAGTAATTCACCCACCTTCGCTGCACAGTGCGGAGCAGCATGAGGGTGGGACGAGGAGTACCCGCTAGAAGAACCGAAATGTACTCTGTCTTGTCCATGACGCCGTGATGTTGACAGAACTGCGCCAGTGAATCATAGTTTGTCGTTTCCAGGGACTGGTGTATGCCTTGGTGCTCGTTTCGAAGGCTCTCGGTGTGTTTCTTCTGCACAGTGACGACGAAGGAGCACCGTCGACCAACGCACTTCTTATTTGCTTGCCCAATTACTGTGGCGCGAACTACTTGTTCGCGCGGTTACGCCATCGACTGCGACGGCGACGCCGCTCAAGGCAGGGAAGGGCGCGTAAGAGCCGCGCTCTAAACAAAACATCGCTGGCATATTAACGCGTTATCTGACGACATTTGCCAGGTCTCCCGTACTGTCTGATCATGTAGACTTTTGCGTTAACAAAAGCAGTAACGGTTACTGGGCATTACAAATAATGAACTGAAATGCCTGATTGTGATCGCTGTGAAACGTTCACATCTATGTACGTCGTAGACAAAACTGAAGCACAATCTACGAGAACAGTTCAATTACATTTAAATTGTGAGACGCAAAAGGTCTCTCACATTCCTTTTCAGTGTTAGCGTGAATTCGTATTTCTTTGTATTTCTGACATTACAAATCAGTTCATGTAGTTATGAACGTCAGTTATTATTGTATTCATTCAATATGATTTTTTTTGTGTGTGTAACACAGCTACGAGTTTCTTCTGTTCGTTTGGTTAGTTCCATATTTCTCGGCTCATTTCGTAATCTGGACCCTATGATAATGCGCAGAGGGCCCCCGTACGGTCTCCTGTCCTTGAGACCCTCTTCTGCGTATTCTTGTTAAGCAACAGCGCTGCGTAAATTACGGGATTATGATCTTGAACGCAAGATCATCATAATCATCATAATCATCATCATCATCATCATAAGCAGCAGCAGCAGCAGCAGCAGCAGCAGCAGCAGCAGCAGCAGCAGCAGCAGCAGCAGCAGCAGCCTGCCTACGCCCACTGCAGGGCAAAAGCCTCTCCCATGTTGCACCAATCAACCCTGTCCTGTGCTTTATGATGCCACGTTGTACCTACAAACGTGTTAATCTCATCTACCCACCTAATTTTCTGTCTCCCTCTCACGCGTTTGCCATCTCGTGGTACACAGTCAGTTACCCTTATTGACCACCGGTTATCCTGCCGACGTGCTACGTGCCCGGCCCATATCCATTTCTTCTTCTTGATTTCAACTATGATATCCTTAACCCCCGTTTGTTCCCTGACCCACTCTGCTCTCTTCCTGTCTCTTAAGGTTACACCTATCATTTTATTTCCATCGCTCGCTGCGTCGTCCTCAATTTAAGTTGAACCCTCTTTGTAAGTCTCCAGGTTTCTGCTCCGTAGGTAAGTACCGGTAAGATGCAGCTGTTATATACCTTCCTCTTGAGGGATAGTGGTAGATTACCATTCATGATTTGATAATGCTTGCCGAATGAGCCCCAACCCATCCTTATTCTTCTAGTTATTTCACTCTCATGGTTCGGCTCCGCGGTTGCTACCTGTCCTAAGTAGACGTACTCCTTTACAACTTCCAGTGTCTCGCCACATATCGCAAAGTGCTGCTCTCTGCCAAGATTGTTCCACATTAGTTTAGTTTTATGCATATTAATTTTCAGACCTACTTTTCTACTTTCCGTATCCAGTTCAGTAATCATGAGCTGTAATTCGTCTCCCGCGTTACTCATCAATGCAATGTCATCAGCGAATCGTAGGTTACTGAGATACTCTCTATTAACCCTTATTCCTAACTCTTCCCAATCTAGGGCCCTGAAAACCTGCTGTAAACACGCGGTGAATAACATTGGAGAGATCGTGTCTCCCTGTCGTACGCCCTTCTTTATTGGGATTCTGTCGCTTTCTTTATAGAGAACTATAGTGACTGTAGATCCGCTGTAGATTTCTTCCATTATGTTTATATAGGCTTCGTCGATGCCTTGATTCCGCAGTGCCTGCATGACTGCTGATGTCTCCACCGAATCAAATGCCTTCTCGTAATCTATGAAGGCTATGTATAGGGGTTGGTAGTATTCCGCGCATTTCTCTATCACCTGATTGATAGTCTGAATATTGTTCGGTTCACGTCAGTTCGGTTCACGTCAGAACGTAAGTTCGGTTCACGTCAGATAGGGCCACATAGCCAATAGCCCCACGAACTCTGAAGTTAAATTTCCTGAAATACAGGGCACCCATAACCACTTCTCAAAGTGCACTTGTAGCAACAACAAAAAACTGAGAGACTGAGAAAAACAGAAAATTAGATAGATAAAGGAGAGAGAGAGGGAAAAGATATGAGAGAGAGAGAGAGAAATAAATGTTTATTTGCGAAACAGTGTTCCGAGCGATGCTCGGTATCACCCTAAGGTGGGAGGACTTCCTAGATATGAGAAAAAAATTAAACCAACTTCCCACTAGTGGTGCCAAGCCTGAAGGAAGTGCGGAGCTGGGCAGCCTTCTTGTTTCTCTTCGGTTTTTCTCTTTCTTTCCTACTCTGTTTTTTTTCTCTTTTGCAGACTTTCCGTCTCTTGTCTTTGTTTATTTCTATTTATTTCAAGATTTCTTCGTATCTTTTCTCATTCTTTCTCTCTCTCTCTCTCTCTATTTCTCGCTTGCTTCCTCTTTATTTCTATTTTTATACGTGGTTTTGCCTGCGCTACCCCAAGCGACGATAGCATACGACAGCATACGACAACCCGGGCCCCTAAAGTGCTCCGCACTTAAAAAAGAAACAGAATCTCTGGCATCCTGACAAAGTAAGAAAAAAGTGAGCTGTCGGTTTTACATGGGCTAAAGCAAAGGAAGCACTCACATGGTTGACCTATCGTCGAAGCGACTGGAAAGAGTCGTACGAGGGAAAGTCGCTTCTTCACAGCATTATTCCAAGGCATATCTGTGCTCATATTTTGTCTACTACGCAACACTTATTCAGAAATTATTTGACGATAGGTGTTCACACGTCCAATAATATTAATATCGGGTGTTGAACATCCCAAAACCACGATATGAATATGAGGGACGCCGTAGTGGAGGGCTCCGGAAATTTCGACCATCTGGCGTTCTTTAACGTGCACGTAAATCTCAGTACACGGGCCTCAAACATCTTCGCCTCCGTCGAAAATGCAGCCGCTGCGGCCGG
Source organism: Rhipicephalus sanguineus (assembly GCF_013339695.2). Lineage (NCBI taxonomy): Eukaryota > Metazoa > Arthropoda > Arachnida > Ixodida > Ixodidae > Rhipicephalus > Rhipicephalus sanguineus. The sequence continues at coordinate 21,196,971 of NC_051180.1, forward strand.
GATTCCATTGTTCACACGTTCAAGGTGCTCGTATTTTCTTATGAGATGCCTAACCGAACTGCAAATTGGGCCAGTTGGTGAGGATTCAATGTGGTCGTCGCGCGACAAACGTAGACAAAATAGCAGAGAACCACACAGGACAGCCGCTAAACTTCAACTCGTTTTTTTAACCACAGGAAGCACTTGCGTGGAAACTAACATACAGAGCAGCCACGGTAATCACCCCCTGATAATACAATAAAATACTCTACATTCTACTAACTGATTAGAAGGGAAAAATACACACAATCAGGGTGGTGCGTCCATTTGCAATCACTTTTAGCACACCGTGCGTGCCTATCCCTCTTCTAACAATTGTATTTCATTTTCTAATAGTGCCACTGAAGACTGGCTGATACATGAAATTCCGCGTTTCTTTATCTAGTACGCTTCCACCACCTCCCGTGTCCTCTGGTTTTTATGAGATGCCGCCACAAACAAGACAACGTGTCGCGGAACTGACGAATAATACAGTACTCCGATCGATAAATCAGCGTCATGAGACGCCTGACGGAAATATTCCCACTAGACGTGTTACTCACGTGAAAGCTGGCCGTAAATTTCAGTACGTAGTGGCACTAATTATGCTCTGAATAAGCCATTAAGTACTTCCACGTCCATCTGCATATGACACTAAGGTGCAATAATGACTACGTCAAGATTTTTAAGCTCTGTTTGTATGCATTTACGCCCTTATGCTTCTTTGCCTGCTTCCGTATATTCAGTAAGCGACAGCTATAAGCCTTAACGCGAATAGCATTTTGGGTACAAATTAATATAATATACAAACACGAGCATGCGTTTTTGCCTTTCATATATATTAAACAGGTCATTGCGCGTACCTGGATTTTGCGTCGCTTGAACTTCGACACTTCCCTACTGAGCCTTGCTTCATCTAACAATTTTTCAACTCTTAATAATAGTAATAATATCTGGGGTTTAACGTCCGAAAACCACGACATGATTATGAGAGACGCCGTAGTGGAGGACTTCGGAAATTTCGACCACCTGGGGTTCTTTAACGTGCGCCTCAATCGAAGTACACGGGCCTCAAACATTTTCGCCTCCATCGAAAATGCAGCAGCCGCGACCGCCATTCGATCCCGCGACCTTCGGGTCAGCAGTCGAGCGCCATAACCACTAGACCACCGTGGCGGGGTAAGGTTTCAACTCTTGACAGGTACACCGGCGTAGCCGATGAATCGAAGTATTTTGCTCAGGCTGATGCTAATTAGCCAACACCGTATGTTAGTGGCCAGACGCTGAGAGTCTTTTTCGAAAGTTTTCCAAACATCGTATATGTCATGTCGCAGTGTAAACATATACAAAAAGAAAAAAAAAAATGACGAAGGGACGTGAACTAAAATTTGTTAAATCCCATTTCTCTGTACTTTTTTCCCTCTAGAGAATTAAATATCCTTGGCTTTCGAGCCGTGCGTTGGCTCATTAGTATTTCTTTTTTCATTATTTTGCTTCATTGCTTTGCCTGACATCAACGGGCAACGTACCTCTCCTGTAATTATTTACAAAGCGGACGTGATTTTCCAACACACCGTGGCCATGTGGCCAAGTGATAAAGAAAGCAGCCTCGCGGTGACCTAATTACCTCACCAAAGAACAACAGGAGTTACTGCCGGTGCCAGGTGCAGACGTTAGCGCGCGGTCCGCTAGCAGCCATCGCAAGCTTTCTCTTGCTCTCTTTGTGTTTACGCTATGTGCACTCGCCGTCAGTGGTTTTGTAAGGGTTGTATTTAGACCCCCTAGTGGGTTGAGCTCGTGCTTTCAGTGAACATTTGCTTTGAGGGCGGGTCGGAATTGGCCATTGCGGTGAAGTTATACAACGTGAATTCCTGTGGAGCTAAAGAAGTTGTAGCCTAACCAGAATTAGTCATACGAGATGCGACGTTGAGCGTTATTATAAACAGCCTATTTATTTTGAAGAGATGATTTACCGGTTAAGAATAATATAAATAAGTGGGTGGTCAGAAGAAAGCTGAAGCATTGACGTCAGGGTTTCACAACTCACTCGCTGGGGCACACTGTACAAGTTTTCTTGAAGGGGTACTGACACCTTTTTTCGAAGGCAAGTTTAATAATAATAATATGTGGGGTTTAACGTCCCAAAACCATGATATGATTATGAGAGACGCCGTAGTGGAGGGCTCCGGAAATTTCGACCACCTGGGGTTCTTTAACGTGCACCTAAATCTAAGTACACGGGCCTCAAACATTTTCGCCTCCATCGAAAATGCAGCCGCCGCAGCCGGGATTCGATCCCGCGACCTTCGGGTCAGCAGTCGAGCGCCATAACCACTAGACCACCGTGGCGGGGCCGAAGGCAAGTTTACTCTGCCATACAAATCTCCTCTATACGCAGATGGCTCTGAGCAAGTGAGAAGCTCAGCAAATGCTGATAAGATATATTAATTCGAAATTAAAGTCAATTTTTACATGGCGCACCTACTGACATCGATACTAGCTTGACGTCAGGCTACAGTACAAATTCTGGTGACATCACGCAGCAGTCTCGCTAGTTGTGATGACGTTAGGTACCAAAACTTCCAAGATGGCCGCTTGTGCGTCACCAAAACTTCCAAAATGGCCGCTTGTGCGTCACCAACGGAGCCACGGTGCGGAGTGGCCGTGGAAACGTCACTATATTTTGCTCATACCTGTGAATAGAAGCTCATACCCGTGTTGTGACGTCAGGGTACAGTACGAACCGAAACTAGCTTTGAAAACATACTGTAATTACTTTTTCAGGGCGCACTTGCGCTTAGCGCTACCTTTTCTAGGCTCTTGAGGGCTTGACCCTTCATTTGACGCAAAAAAACGACAACTGAAACTATTCGTGTCAGTACCCCTTTAAATCGCCTTGGTTATTTTACACCGATAAGTATATAACGGGTTTTAAAGCTTCACGTTGCGAATAATGACAGAAAATGTAAAGACATAAATATCCTTTACACTATAAGGTGCATATAAAGTATTGCTAAAGTATATATTTTTTTAGAAAAATCGCGGTGATATATACTTTGCAAGTTGTCTTTTTGAAGGCGAATGCCCTGTTTGAAGTACTTGCACGAATCATTATGCTGTTCTTGCGGTTGCTAGGGCAAGGGGGGTTTGTTTTCAGGGAGAGTGAACACACACTTCGGCAAAATATATCTATGCCACGCGTGTTCATCGATTTCCCAGCTACCGTTCTCGCGAACACGCCCTTAAAGTAACCGCATAATGGCCTGGAAAAAGGAGAATGACCTTCACTTATTGACTTAAACAAAGAAGCCAACAAGGTCATTTCACGCACAGGACAACCCTAAGATGCACAGTTGATGGACGTTCCAAAATATGTTTTATATGGAGATTTTGAAATACAATTCTGTATAATGGACCCGCATATTGCTTCGCTTACTATACCTTTTGCAAAATTTTGTACTTTTACACAACAATTCTTTCTGTTTTCTCTACTTTCGTCTATCAACAGTCTGCACAAATCACAGTGGGATTTCGGCAATAATATATTAACTTACCCGTTTGTTTGTTTCTCGAAACAGAACTTTACACGTTAGCACATCGAGAATATCTTGCAAACAGCGCGGCACAACATATAACACTTGTTATCGTCAACGTTGATATGGTGACTGCTTATGAATAAACTATTTCATTTGGACGGGAAGCCCTTTGCCTCTGCAGTATTAAAAATGCGCTTACATAAAAGTAATTTTGGCTCATCGTTGCCACTTCTGAATGATGCGAGTGACAGACTTCTTAGAAATCTTATTATACTCTTTCGTTGCTCGACCTTTCTTGGAACTCTCTCACTCGCTCGAATTGTTCGCTCTTAAGTCTCCTTTCCCTAAATGCCTGTTTTGAATAGCACCCCCCAACTTTATAGGTCAGGTTCATAAGTTGCAGAAAACGGCCCCTGTCGACTTCTAGATCTCATCTTGTCCGGCTTGCGTTAAGAAACATTCCTTCGCCCGTGTTGTGTGGAATCTTCGACCAATCTGTGCCGTCTCTGCGCCTTGATTGCCTAGTACAGGAAAAAAAAGCTATTCGCTAGTCAGCCCCTTCCTAAACTTCTTGATCACAGAAATTGGGCAAACATATTCCTTTGAGAAGCAGAGCTCCTTCCTATTGCCCGAAACCGGCGTTCATTGACACATACGGAGCTTGACACTTGGAGAAGTGAGCTGAAGCTGAAAAGTATCAGGACCATTTACCGCGTATACGCGTACTCTCTCCTGTTAACGCCTGCACGTCGAGGGCTCGTGGCGTGACGGCTGCGCCAAAATTATGAAGCCGTAAAGATCGGGCCATTTGTGCGTACTCCTCTAAATTTCCTCTCGGCTGCCGCGTTGCTACGCAAACACGAACACGTGGCGATATATATGCGTAGCCCGAACCAAGAATACGTACATAGGATCGTGCTTGACAGCCGCCTACGCTGAGCGTTGCGGTCGTAAACAGAGCGCCGTAACACATGCTACTTCGCCATTAGCGTGTTCGGCGTCTCCTGGTCGGGCGGAAGCTATTACGGCTGTGCGGCGACCGGTGTTAAATCCGGACACACTTTCAACGTCCGCGTGGAAGTATCGAAAAGGTTCCTCCGTTCGCTTGCATCAATGGTAAACAAGTCGACTATGGCGCGAAGTGCAAAAAGCCTGTTTTAACTCATTGTAACAAGCCAACGAGATTAGGAGTATCGCGTACTCCGTGGAGCTAGATATTTGCAGTAGCATGTTATCGAATAGCAACACAGTGCGTGAAGACATGCTCTCGCTAATAAATGCGCCATGTTACGGGAAGCTAACAGACTTGCATCGTGAAGGGAGCAGAACGGACTGGCATGCACAACCTGTGTTTGAAGAGGAATGCCTGTTCAGCGTCACATATACTTAACATGTTTTGCACTTGAAGACGGTCTAATTGAAAGTCTTTTTTTTTCCTGAAAAAGAACAATGATGGTTACATCTAAGTGCTGCCCTTTCCTAACTATGCATGACTTTGCCATAACGCTGTCTATCACAACGCAAATGAAACCAGTCGCAGAGCGAGTTTTTCTCCGCATAGGAGGCCCCGTGCGTTTCGCATGCGTAGCGTTCGCTGCGTGGGAAACATAGGGGGCGTAGGCTGCGTGTTTTCTTCGAACGAGCCGTGTTATTTGTCATTAGGCTTTTACGCTCATCGTTGTGTTCTTGGCCTAAGGATGAAACCATGGACGTCAATAATAGTTTCTGTGGTGATGGCGTCGAAAATATTAGGGTAAAATTACCACTTTTGACGGCAATATCCGCTTTTATTATTGCGATAGCAATTATATGGACAGTCTCGGCTGGTATTTGCCGTCGCCGTCGCCGCCGTCATGCACCGTATATCTATAAGTATGTGTATATATCTAATAGTCCCAAATAAAAATAATTCAGAAAAATGCTTTCGAAGTGGGGAATCGAACCAGCGACCTCTCGTTCCGCAACGCGGGGCTCTAACTACTACGCCACAAAACGCAGATCCTTCAGGTAGCTAACGGTGCGCGTTATATACACACCCTTTACCGCTGGCAGTACTCCGATACGGCAGGCGCTTATAAGCATTTCTTCATTACCAGCAAGATGGCGCGAGGAGCGCAACGGGCGCATTTAAAAGTCGTCGGCGAGCTCACTCGCTTCTTCTTATATTTGCGCAGGGAGAACCTTGCCCTTCCGTTGTCTGCTCGCGCGGCTTTCTCGTGGTGAGGGGAAGAGGGATGTTTCGAGCTTTCACCGTGATGTCCGCGCTCATATTACGGAGCGTACGAAAGTCACTCGAGCTCAAGGGACGCCGCTAAACGAACAAACAGAAGATGAGCGCGAACCATCAAGTGTGACAGTTCGACACTTGAAGCACGCTAGTTTCCTTCGCTGCTTCGGCCGCCTTCGCAACAGGAGCGCTGTTCAAACTGAGAGTATCCATTGGCGAGCCTTGCTTCGTATAGCATTAGAGTTTCTTGCTATCGCATTCATTGCTTCGCCTTTGCGGCGAAACTGTGACTTTTTTGTAGTTAGCCAAGCTTATAACATAACTGAGATAGGGGATTTTATATGCAGGAGTAATTTCAATGGACAGAAGTTCTTTTCGCTTCAATTCGTGGAATGGCTTTCGATCGACGCAAACGAACAAATTCCGGGATCCTAGTCATATACAGCGTTGCTGTAAAAAAGGTCGTCCTAACATCACTACAACACGCAGGAATCAGCTTTAGCGTGGGTACGAAAAAAGTGAAAGTTCAGAGGCATTTAGAGCTGCGCAATCTACACGCGACCAGAATAGATGCCGATAACGAGGCCATTTGCTCAGCGGGTAGTACAGCGTGTTAACAATGTGTAACATTTCCCTCCATCGCACCGTTTGCGCGTGACTGAACCACCAGCCGGAATAAGATCACCCTATTTCCTATTCCGTTATCGCTACAGAGAGCGTGCTGATCCTCGTTCGCCAGGGACCAGATTACGGCGCTCGTCCGATGGCTCCTCAGAATACTTATTCAGCTTTCCATTTCTCTTTTACAATACTGGTCACTGCACGGGTTGTTATTGCGCGTGCAAAGTACATGCCGAGGGTATTGTGGAACGCATTTAGATTGATGACTATCGTAATATTCATGAAAAGTCTATATTCATAGCATTCGCAATGAATAACGGGTTCAGTATGTGGACACTTGGCTCAACATGAAGGGTGGAAACACTATATCACTGTATTAGACGTGTATACTTGGGATATATTGTGCTCATTATCATGTTAGATTTATAAATTTCACTGACTGCTGCAGTAAACTTTATATGCGTACAGTTCAGCAATGCTGCTACGTAGTGTGTGTAGCGCGCTCACAACGTGTACATTTTTCAGATTGATTTTTTTTTAGTCGCTTGACTCTCGTAGACCTGTGTCGCTATTGTGGAGGTCGGCACGAGGTCTGGGCACAAAACCCATTCAGCGGTCCCCATTCAAGGCGCTAGCTCTCTCTCAAAAACGACCAGATATTGATGTGGCAGAAGAATTTTGTGCCATATTATATGGGGAAATCACAGCACCAAACAGCCATTACCCTCGAGCAGCTGTCCACAAACACGTGATCCCCGCATGGATTTGCCATTTTCCATCCATGAACTCAAGGCAGCACTAGCTTTGTGTGGACACGCGTCGGCACCAGAGCCCGACGGAATTTCTTACAGAGCCCTGTGTCATCTGGGCGAACGCACGAGATCTTTTCTCCTGAAGTTGTACCACACATCCTGGCAAGATGGCACGCTCCCGACAAGCTGGAAGTCTAGTTGCCTGGTTCCTACACTTGTCTGTTAGTGCATCATGGTAGCTTCTATGGCGACCGCCGGAGACCCCCTCCTCAAGGCACACATTCACGTTGAAACACTCAGAACACATATAAGGCATCTTACTTGGACTCATCGCCCCCACCTAGCCTCTTTACCAGCAGGCAGACCACGAATGTCTTTTTGCATAACGGTAAGTGCGTGTCGCGACTATTTACCGACATGGTTCACGCCCGCCGCGAGACCTTCGATTCCTTCGAGGTGCCTGACTCAGCCCAACATCAGCTTAAAAATAGCTGGCATCCGGAAAAAAGCAGATATGTCGTCCGATGCTGTTAAACAGCTCGCTTTGTTCCTGCCATATGAGAAGTAACAAAGCTATATACACGTATACACCAACGGCTCCGTTTTGCCGAACAGCTCAACTGCAGCTGTTGTGATACCGTCAAACGCCACAACAATCAAGTTCAAGACCTCCCACCTTTCGACATCGACGGCAGCAGAGCTCGTAGCGCTTTGTGCCGCATTACTTTTTATTAGTGATGAACGGGCACAAAGATGGACCATGTTCAGTGACTCCAAGGCGGCACTGCAGTCTCTTCTGTCACCTCTCCCCCGCGGCCCGCACGAGCAACTGGTATTTGAGATCGCAAAAGAGACGCACCATTTAACACATGAAATGAAATAACACATGAAATGAAATCAACATGAAATAACTTTTCACTGGCTTCCAAGTCATTGTGGGATTATCGGCGACGAACGGGCAGATCAAGCTCCCCGTTCCGCCCATACTGAAAACAATAAAATAATAATACCGCTCTCCAGAACTAGCGCTGCACGGAAGCTCTGCGTGCTTGCTCGACAACGCACCACGTCGCAGTGGAACGACTCACACTTCCAGCACGCATGATCATATTCCCTAGGCCCAACTCTCAGCCTTCGAACTCTTACAGGACTTCGCCGAGGTGACGCTGCCCTTCTGTGCAGGTTGTGGTTGTGGGCCGCATTTGCCTATGCGTACGCGTTCCGAATAGGAATGGCCGACACGAACTTGTGACCACTGCGGAAGATGAAACGATTCAGCATATTCTGTGCGACTGTCCACAGTACCCTTCCCAGAGACAGTCGCTTTGCAACGCGCTCGATAAAATGGACAACCGAACTCTTTCGGAAGAAAGAATCCTGCGCCATCGATAAGATTTAACTTCACAGCAGAAGGCTGTGCAGGCACTACTGCGCTTTCTACGTTCAACCGGTATATCACAACGGCTCTGATTGTAACGTCCTGCATCTGTGTGCATGTGTGCATTTCTTTTTTTACTTTGTCTCTCTCTGTCCCCTTTCCGACCCCTATTTTCCCACCCCTGTGCAGGGTAGCAAACCGGTTATTACTACCAGGTTAACCCCCCTGCCTTTTTCCTTTTCATCTATTTCTCTCTATCTTTCAGAACTAATTTACTCTAAATTATTAAAGTTCGCTTCTGGACTCGGTGCCTCGGGCCCATGGTGTTTAAACGAACTTCTTTTTTGGTGACATGCTCTCTGCACATGGATTTCAAAATAGCATAGAAAATGTAAGTAAACGACCCAAATAAAGCGCTTTCACTTTCGAAGATGTTCTTTGTGCTGTACTATTTCGACGTAACTTCTTATGTTATGGTACAAACAATATCACATTTTTAATAAATGGTTGAGGACTGCAGCTACGGAAAATCGCAGTGTGACCATCGCCAGCTTTTTCCCAGAGCTTTATTGGACCAGGAGGCATTTTGTATTTCACAAGCTGCTGCAAGAACAGCAATGGGCAGGCCATCGTAATAACATTGCACGCACATACCATACTTATTATTTGGGGCGTGCAAGCAAAGGAGCGCCTACTCCTCAGCATTGCTGCTTAAGTTCAAAGCGCGAAACACTCAGTGACGTGTTAGGAATATTGCTTTTGTCATACAGATTTCCAAAAACGTTACCAAGTGTTAGGTGATACTTTAACGCTCAGTGCTAAGCGAGTGACATAAGTTCTTTTGTAAAATTCTTCTTTAAACGCGGTTCGTTCAGAATATTCTGTGCGACCACAGCATCGCTGGTATCGGAATAAAATTGAATAGCTAGCCAGCGTATCCATGGCGTTTTTCTTACTAAAAGAGACAAGTCCACTTTAACTGCAACTGAGAAAAACGCCGCTGTTTTTTTGCTACTGACAATACTGTCCAGCCTGCTCCAAGAGTTTTTTGCCTGGGTGCTCATGTCAAAAGAATACCTCAAATCTATATCGCGGCTAAAATATTTATAGCCCACTATCGTCGGTATTAAGGAGTAAAATTTGGATTTGGCTCTTATAGACTGGAACATTTCATTTGGGCTTCAATTAGCTCGTAAAAGAAGTCGAAATCGCGGCAAATGCACGATATAGCAACATTTTTCGACAAAATTAACACCATCCTTGTGCTTCCGTCGGTGCCGCCCATTGTTGCATGGGCGTAATGGCAGTAACCAGACCTATAGAACGTGTGGTGACGCAAAAGGCACACCATTCTGGACTGTCGGCAGCGTTTTCTTGTTCTAGGCATATTTTGAAGGCCTTCAAATGATGTTTCAGCTCTTCTTTTTCTTCTTAGCTTGTCTTATGCCGCACGGTTTGGGATCACTTCTTCTTCAAAAAAAAAAAAAGATCGTGGTACAATATCTTCATTTCAGTTGTCTTCTATTTCAAATATGCCGTCCTGGAGTGAAAGGAGGACATCATACTGTAGCGCAAAACTCGAAAAGAAACACTAAAAGGCAGAAAGAGGTAAGCAAACTCGGCCTCCTAGTGTTTATATTCGAGTTTAGCCATACAACATCACGTCCTTCAGCAAGTACAAACTTTCCCAAGAATTAACTAATTGTAGAACAAAATCACGATGAGAAAGGAGCTAGGGCACAAATGAAACAGATTGGATGCGGCCATGTTGGTTGTCTTGGTCAGCATTGTTGATGCAACGCTAGTTTAATGGATCTGGCTCTGTTTGATTTATATCTGGCTCTGTTTGATTTAGAACAGATGTAGTATTTGTCTTATTTTTTATTTGAAGCTGCCGTTTTGACGTCACATTGCAATGAGCAATTGCCCCGTTTTTATTACAATTGTTTTAATAGTGAAAAATACTTAGGCGCGCTTTGCGCTCCCGTGAAATGTAGCCCAGTTTCCGTTTCTGGATTTGGCTCCTTTAGAAAAAAGAAACGCCACATGTGTGCTTATAGTACGACGAATAAAAAAATCCTCGCCGAAGTCAACGACGCAAAAGCGGCTTGTCGGCAGTATAGCGCTGAAAGAAAAGAATAAAGAAAAATAGAGTGCAAAAGCCGGTGTCAGACACTATAGCTGAGCCAGCGACAATGCGTCGGTGGCCGAAGGGTGACCCGTGCCGAGCAGCAAAAAGGCAACAGTACGAATGAAACAAAGTTTGGCTGGCTGCTTTGGGTGTGCGCTGCGATTTATCACCCAGGCTTTCCTAAAGTGCAACAACACGAAACTTCTAAACACCGGTCGCTGTATACTGCGCCGACTGCCTCTCAGTGTTTATATCTTCTGTCCCGTGGAATTACTAGCTCTGTCCTTTTTTTAATCTTTTCCCAGCTCTTCCCCTTACTTTGAGGCCGCTGACTCATTGTTATTTTATGCTCTCCCTCCATCCACTCACTCGTTCGGCTCGATGCGACACTTCCTTCCTCGGGCAAGCAAACATACACTTCCGGCGAAGCAAAACGCAGTAATTACATAGCCAACGTAGCATCCAGCACACGAAAGCAATGGGCATCTCGTAAGAAATGTATGTTGTCATAATCAACGAGTTACTGTTCCTGAACGTGGCATTGACCTTGCAGCCAACATTTTTTTTTTAAACTTATAGTTCATTTCGCCAAAAAAATAAAATCTTCGCATGTAAGACTGTGACGTCAAGAATTTGCAAGGCACGCTTGCGTTTTCCTTATACATGGTGCTGCTTACTCATATGTCTATATTTCATGAAGCATCGATTCAAATATACGCGTACCAGCTTGGCATATTATCGTATAGCAGCGCGAATACAACGAGCCCCGATGAAGCTCATTAGTCATGCGCACGCTCCCAGTAACGTAAGCTTGCTCGCTGGCACTATTTTTTCGTACGTTTACGTAGACGACATCAAACGCGACGATCACGCTAAAAAGAAAGCTTATTGAGGCCGTAGTTTTCACGACATCCTGTAGACAGGCTCTCCTGCAACGGTGGCAGCGCTACCTATTATAGAAGCTATAGAGCTTTCACTTAAGCTTTCTGGCTCCCACACTAAGTGCCTTCCATGAACGCAACGCATTTTTCTTTATCCTTTTTGACAGTACTCCACCGACCTAGAACCTTAGGCAGATTCTTGACGTTGTATATTTAGATTCTTAAAGGATAAAAATTCCTGCTTCTTGAAGCGCATATCGACACACAGAGACACCGGTTTGAAAGTGAAAATGTGTGCTATAATTGCCGACCTGCTTATTCTGTTTCGGGTAACACTCCGAAAAGGAAATAAAGGAACACAACTCCATCTCGTTTAGGCAAAATCCACGCCCCATTAGAGGACCTAATAGGGCAAAAACAGCGCGAAAAGGCAAGGACGAAGAATACAGAGTAGGCGTCCTTGTTTTCTTGCGCTCTTATTCTCCTGCTAACCATGAACCAACTTCTCCAAATAAAAAATTTTCTTTGGGTAACAGGGCTTAGCGGGACGCTGGAGATAAAGTTGTCACAAGGCTATGTGTCAGGAGAAACTGGTAAGATGTTTTGACTCGGATGATGAAATCTGCAATTATTCTATTAGCACTTGACATCGACATAGTTTCGAGCATTAGAAGAGATTTCTTTGTGGTAAACTTTAGATTCTATTTCTATACAAAAAAGCGAATCACTGTTTATTGACTCTGTTTCTGTTTTTCAATTTCCCGAGTTCTCTTAAAACTTAATCATTTGTTTTGGTTTAATTATTCAGGAAAAAGTACTGGTTGCTTGCATATTGGTTTTGCATTAGCAAGATAAAATGCGTGGACCAAGCGTAGAACTTCAAAAAATTTTTTCCTCATTACCAGCACATCCGCATTGATGTCGAATCACATAATATGAGAATGATAGACTATTTCATCAACACTTTTCAGGCTATAACACCTAGCCGCATTAAGTTTCTTGAGCAGCACTCCAGATTCATCATCTTGGTTGTCCATAAATTAAAAAAAAACTAAACGAAAATACAACAGATAAAAGTTGAAGCACGTTTGAGCTTCGCCTACAAGTGTAGAGTACGATAGCGTAATCGGGCCTATAGTGCGCATCGCCTTCTCAATACTAGCCTCGCTTCGGTTCTCGGTGCATGCGTGAACCATGCCGTAAGGAAACTAACGACTGTGAGCGTAACGTTCACCCTTTTAAAGTATCCCAGAATGCGTACTGCAAGTACAGACGTTAAGTGCCCACTACGCCATAATTATTCCTTTGGCGAATCATCGAAGGGCCCACTACGCGTCCATAAGGCAGCACGCAAACCTACGCAGCTGTTCACTTTGTTGATGCTTTTGTGATGATGATGATTAAATATGTCTGAGCGCTTTGTAATGGGTCGGCCTTTAAAACGCCCACTCGTTGCACAGTTCAGATGCTTTGACGCCTTGCGTGATTCTACGCTTCTGACACGCAATATTACATGCGTTAAGCAGACTCCTTCATTACATGATATTCATCTAGTGTTTTTTTCCCCGAAGCAGTTTCAAGAATTAGCGTGGCTCTGTAGTAGAACATCTGCTTGCCATGCAGATGGTCAGGGTTCAATCCTAACTGAGACCCGAAATTTTTATTATTTATTTTATTTGCATCGTTCTCGATTTTTCGGTCACGGACAAGATGATGAGTTTTCGCTCACAACCAACGATGCCTTTACTGACACCGACGCCGACAACAAAATTTCTGCAAGAGGAGCTATTTAACAGTATCGCGTTCAAGGAGGTGTTAAGGGCTTTATATGATATATTAAATATTGTAGCATACGTTCACTACAGAAAAAGGCACATTAGAAGCCAGTATAAATAAAATAATTAAATGGTGATAGGTGCGAGTAGAAACTACAGATTGGCTGGAAACTACAGAAAATTTACGACTGGTGGATACACACACACACACACACACACACACACACACCACACACACACACACACACACACACACACACACACACACCACAACACACACACACACACACACACACACACACACACACACACACACACACACACACACACACACACACACACACACACACACACACACACACACACACACACACACACACACACACACACACACACACACACACACAACACACACACACACACACACACACACACACACACACACACACCCACACACACACACACACACACACACACACACACACACACACACACACACACACACACACACACACACACACACACACACACACACACACACACACACACACACACACACACACACACACACACACACACACACACACACACACACACACACACGAGAGCGTTCCGCTCAGAGGCGCTCCGACAGGCCAGTGGATCGCCGGAAGGCTGGTAGTGCTTGTAAAGCCTTCTGCGACGTTATGTCCGGACGATGGCGTAGTAGTCTTTCTTCTGATAGAGGCTGGTCGTCTAACTTGTTGAAAGCATGGCAAAGAGATTGTCTCTGTGTGTTATACTTCGGACAGTCACACAGAACATGCCGAATTGTTTCTTCGTCACCGCAGTGTTCACAGGCGGTGGTGTCGGCCATCCCTATGCGGAATACATACGCATGCGTAAACGCGACGCCCAGCCATAATCTACACAGAACGGTAGCGTCACCTCGGCGAAGTCTTGATGGCAGTCGAAGGCTTAACGTGGGATCAAATGAGTGTAGTCCTGCATGCATGAAATGTGGCTCATTCCAATTTGACATGGTGCATTGGCGAGCGAGCACGCGGAGCTTCCGAGCAGCGTCTGTCCTAGAAAGAGGTATCGACAGGTCGCGGTCCTCTGTATCGGCTGAAATGATCGGCCCGTTCATTGCCGATAATCCCACAGTGACTTTACGCCGCGGTCCACACGAACAGTTGGTATTTGAGACTGCCGAGATGTTCCACCACCTCACCGAGAAAGGGCCCTGCATTACATTTCAATGACACACGTGTAATAGTTAAGATTAATTAGGACATAACATGACTCTAGAAAGCTCACAGCTGGTCCCCACAAGTTTTATGAGGACTGAGTTTGGAGCTGTTGGTACATCTCCAACAGCTGACTCTTCATTTGACTCATGGTTCACTCATTGTACGACTTAGTAAAATGGAAGGGCCGGCGTCACTCCCGTAGTGCCCGCTTCGCCTCCCACACACTCCGCGTCGCTCGCGTCGCGCACGTGCGCTCGGTATTGGCCTTTCGCTGTGCGCCGGCTCCGTGATGAGGTTAGTGTTGGGTGGTGCGCTTCTCTCGCTTAGCGCTCTTCTCGCGCTCCTCCGCGCAACAAAAGTTACGGTCTAGGACCATTCAAGACATTTAAGCGAACTTTAAGTTTGCCTATAATTTTTTTTATTTAGGCGCTTTTAGGTTCCTCTGCCCATATTTGTCAAGTACGTATTGATAACAGTCAACTGTAACTTATTATCAATCGCAGACGGAGATATCTTGCGTGCAATTCCAGATCATGCCGCTGCCTGCTTCCTTAGACATATGTCTCGATCGTTGGTATGGCTGGCATCACGCGGCCTAGTAAGTCTAAATTCAAAATTATACCAGTCTTCGTTTTCCAGTGGTTAGCTCTTCAAACCTCAGCTAAATGTCGTTTGGTATTGCATCCTAGACCTCTAATTTTTCCAACAAGCTGTTGCTGTTGTCTTAGCTTTGCAGCAAGTATGTTTACATGTTCATATTGTGAAGCAACGTTTAGGTCGCACAACAACTCTTCTTTTTATTCACCGAGCGAGAGCCCCACAACCCAGGCCAGAGTAGTGATGATGAGTATATACAGATGAGAAGATGAAGCGCATGAATAATGCTCACACTAATTTTCCTCCCCGCGCGCGAGCGGCCAGCCCGGCCGCGGCTTAGATGGAAAAGGGACGTCGAACGAATGGCTTCAAACGCGAAACATGAACTAGTTCAGCACCACGGCAACGGCGATCCGAAGGAAGCTCGGCGGGAGTAACACGATAGTTCACAGGAGAAGTTTGTTCTATAATTATATATGGTCCAATGAATCGTGACTGGAACTTGTCGCACAATCCTGGGGTACGAATAGGCGTCCAAAGCAACACTTCATCCCCAGGACTGAAGGTGACGTCGCGATGAGAACTATCGTAACGTTGTTTGCGATCTTGCTGACTGGCTTCTGTATTGAGGCGAGCACGTTGCCGACATTCGCGAAGTCTTGAGATGAACTGCTCGGATATGGTTGTCGAGGCGTTATTTGGAGTATTCAAGAAAGAGACGTCGATGGTGAATGTCGGTGAGCGGCCATACACGAGGTAGAAAGGAGAGTAACCAGTAGTTCGTTGGACAGCGGTGTTGTGGGCGAACGTCACAAATGGCAAAATTGTATCCCAGTTGTCGTGGTTTGGTCCGATATACATGGATAACATATCTGTTAGTGTTCGATGAAATCTCTCTGTCAACTCATTTGTTTGAGGGTGGTAGGCTGAAGTCGTCTTATGCACTGTGCCACAAGTCCGCAGTAGGTCTTCAATGATGGTGGACAGGAAAGTCTTGCCGCGATCACTCAGCAGGACGCGAGGTGCCCCATGACGCAACACAATGGCGTTTAGAAAGAAATCGCCAACATCTGAGGCAGAACTAGTACGTAGAGGAGCAGTCTCTGCGTACCGTGTCAGGTGATCAACAGCTGTCACGATCCATCGATGACCTGCTGGTGTGATTGGGAAAGGTCCGACTAGATCGATTCCAACGATGGCAAAAGGTGTCTCTGGACACGGGATGGGCTGTAACAGGCCAGCAGGACACGATGTAGATCGCTTCCGTCGTTGGCACAGAGGGCAAGATGCAACGTACTTGGCCACAAAGGTAGAGAGGCCAGGCCAGAAGAAACGTCTCCTGACGCGGCTGTATGTTTTGTGGAACCCCAAGTGGCCTGCACATGGGTCGTCGTGAAAGGCTTTGAGGACTTGGTGACGTAACGAGCGTGGAAGAACTGGAACCCATCGGTGTCCATCGGTAGTATAAACGTAACGATGTAGAACATTGTTGTCGAGCTTGAATTGTCGTAGTTGTCGACGCAATCTGGCATTAGGCGGAGGCAATCTGCCACTTAAGCGTTCGATAATGCGATTGCAGTATGGATCATCACGCTGGCGGGAGGCGAATTGAGCGTAGTGATTAGAAGCCAGCGTGTCAGTAACCTCTAGTTGGGATAACGTAAGGGGTGACGCATCGTCGCCATCACGGGACGCGCGATGGACAAGCGTACTCGACGATGGTAGTGGCAGGGGGCAGCGAGAGAGAGCGTCAGCATCTTGGTGTTTTTTGCCAGACTTGTAGACGACGTCAAAATTGTACTCTTGCAGGCGGAGTACCCAACGACCCAGTCGACCAGACAAGTTTTTCAGAGAAGATAGCCAGCATAAGGCGTGATGATCTGTAATTACTGTGAAGTGGCGTCCGTACAGATATGGTCGAAATTTTTGTATGGCCCAAACGACGGCGAGACATTCCTGCTCTGTTATCGAGTAGTTTTGTTCGGCAGCCGTGAGAGCACGACTGGCATAAGCAACAACTCTCTCTCGTGAAGTGGCATCCCGCTGTAGAAGAACTGCACCGATCCCATGGCCGCTAGCGTCGGTGTGCAAGCAAGTAGGTGCGTTCTCGTCGAAGTGACACAGAACGGGGTCGGATGTTAAGGCATGCTTAAGAGCTTGAAAAGCACGCTCGCAGTCGGCGGTCCAAGTGAAGGCAGATCCGGACGTCAGCAGCTTGTGCAGTGGCGACGCGATGGCAGCAAAATGGCTGATGAAGCGGCGGAAGTAGGACGCCAGGCCTAGAAAACTTCGTAGTTGTTTTTGATTTCCTGGACGAGGGAAGCTCATCACGGCAGCAAGCTTGTCAGGATCCGGCCGAACGCCGTCTTTGCTGACAAAGTGGCCCAACACTTTGATCTTCTTGCTGGCGAAATGACATTTCTTCGTGTTTAGCTGTAGTCCACCGTTGGAGATACACGTCAAAACTTCGTCCAAGCGCTCAAGATGCTGACGAAAAGTGGTAGAAAAAATAACGATGTCGTCTAGATAACAGAGACATGTTTTCCACTTAAGGCCGCGAAGGACTGTGTCTATCATGCGTTCAAACGTGGCAGGAGCATTACATAAACCGAAAGGCATGACGTTGAATTCATACAGCCCGTCTGGTGTTGCAAATGCCGTCTTATCCTTGTACGCTTCGTGCATAGGTATTTGCCAATACCCAGAACGGAGATCGAGGCTGGAGAAAAATTCAGCGCCCTGGGGAGAGTCAAGTGCGTCATCTATTCGTGGCATCGGGTACACGTCTTTGCGCGTGATCTTATTAAGCGCTCGATAATCGACGCAGAATCGCACAGAACCGTCCTTCTTCCGGACCAACACTACAGGTGATGACCAAGAGCTGGACGATGGCCGGATGACGTCCCGTTTGAGCATGTCGGCAACGTTGTCCTCGATTATTTTCCGCTCAGCGGAAGACACACGATATGGGCGGCGGCGTACAATTGAATTGCCTTCGGTTTCAATGCGATGCACTGCAACGGAAGTGCGGCCCAGGAGCTTTGAATGGATATCAAACGAAGCGCTGTGTTTTTGAAGTAGAGCGAAAAGTGCTTCCTTTTGCGCCGCCGTGAGATCGGGATTTATTGTGGCAGTTAAAGCAGCCGTTGTAGCATGGTCATCGGTACTGGTAGATAAAGATGGCGGTTCGGCGTGGAGGGGCACCAGAGAAAGTGGTTCGGTGTCAGTAAAGCAAGTCACAGAGGTGCCCTGGGGCAGCGCAACAGGCAAATAAGTAGGGTTAACTGCCGTGACCAACGCTCTACCATCGTGAAACCGCACCAGGCTAGGAGCAAAGGTAAGGCTATCAGATATGGAACGTCCGAACGGTGCGAGGAATACATCACCATTAATGATCGTATCAGATGTTAGCGTTAGAATATGCTCATGACCTGGAGGAATAAAGCAATCAGCAGCCGTGACGAAGCGCAGGCTATGAGCATCGATATCTGACGAAAGCGCAGTGTCTCTCATGTGAATGACTCTCTGACGGCAAGATATCACCGCTGAAGCTGAGGAGAGGAAGTCCCACCCCAAAATGAGCGCGTTAGTACAAGAAGGCAGAACGATAACCTGTATGTGGTGAAGAATGCCCTCAATAAAAACTCGCACTGTGCAAACACCGGAGGGCCGAAGAAAAACTGCATTAGCACAGCGAAGGGGAGGACCATCATACGGCGTCTTCACTTTTCGCAATCAGAACAAAGGTCGACACTAATAACTGAAAGCGACGCACCCGTGTCCACCAAGGCTTCGGTCCATATACCTTCAACACACACTGACAGTACATTTGAGGGTCGTTCCGGAGGAGTTTGATGTAGTCCGTAAGAAGCAGCTTTCCCTCCTGAAGCTGCGCTGTTTAGTTTTCCGGGCGATGATCAGTTACCGTGGTAGCTGGACGAAGGGGAGAAGAGGAGCGCCGCATGGGCGATGGAGAGCGGCGACGCGAGGAACGGAAAATACCGGCTGCATCGAAGTTCTGCGGAGATTGTGAGCGACGTGGGTAAAGCTGGTATGAATGGCGATTTTGGGGAACAGGGGCAAACTCGTCCCTTTCAAAATCGTCATAGCCGCGCCTTTCATGTTGTTGACGTCGTCGGCAGAACCTTGAAATGTGGCCGCGGATTCCGCAATAATAGCAAACCGGTCGAGGTGGACGCCAGGCGTTGAAAGACTGAGGCATGGCCCTCGGTGAGAGAGCATTGAGCGAAGCAGCCATTGTTGACCCATGCTGCGTTGACTGTTGGGAAGGTGATGCGAGAGCGGCAACCTGAGCGTAGGTGGGCGTTGGTGCGGGATGCGGGCTCGGGACTTGCATGCACGTCATGGACGCCAGTTCCTCCCTCACGATGTTGCGGAGGCTGCCTCCAGGAGGCGTCGTGCGGAGCTCTAGAGAACACGACGCAGCTTGTAGTTGCAGTTCCTCGCGGATAATAGAGCGAATCAGAGCACGCAGGTCGCTGTCGTTGGTTGCCCTGAGACCAGGCGTGTCAGGTTGCAAGCGTAGAAGTTGAAGATCGTCGAGGCGCTGACAGGTAGTGGTGATATCGGCAACTGTGGTGGGGTTCTTTGCAGCGAGAGCGTTGAAGGCCGCGGTGTCTATGCCTTTGAGCAGGTGGCGAACGTGGTCATTCTCCGCCATGGAGCTGTCGACACGGCGGCAAAGGGCGAGGGCGTCTTCGATGTACGAAGTGTACGACTCACCAGACTGTTGGACACGCTCAGCAAGCTTCTGTTTAGCGATGTCTGAACGGACAGAAGGGTTCGCAAAGATCTGACGGAGCTGCTGCCTAAAGGTGGTCCAGTCTGCGAAATCCAGTTCGTGGTTGAAAAACCAAGTCTTGGCAACCCCTGTCAGATAGAAAGGGACGCGGGACAGTTTCGCAGAAGCGTCCCAGTGGTTAAGCGCACTCACGCGGTCGTACTGCTCCAACCAGTCCTCAACGTCTTCCCCGCGAAGGCCAGCGAACATCGGTGGATCCTTTTGAGGGGTGGTGACAGTCCAAGAATGGTTTCCCACGGGCGCAGGCGGTGTTGATGGAGTCGCGTTGGTCGGGTCGTCTCGAGACATGGCCGAGTGCTGGTTGTATAGGCGGCGACCCGAACGTAGCTCCAGGGATGTTTTCTAGCTGAAGATGACGAGGAACCGCTGGAGGGAGAGGACTAGGGGACCGGACAGCACTCTCCACCACTTGTCATATATCGAGCACCCTTTACACAAACACTGAACTCTCTTCTGCCGCAGTTTTTAAATATATATCGGCGAATATTGGACTGCAATAAGCATTTTTATTCCTGTAAGCTCTGGGAGTGGGATCAGTTGTAAAGCACTCCCATTCTTGATGCCAATGTAAATAACCGCCAATCGCTACGCATTGATACCTCTTCTTTAATACCCTTACAAAAATAGATTTAAGTAGTCTACAGACTGTCTAAACCCACTTTTAGACAGTCTATAGGCTGTCTAAATCTGTTTTTTGAAAGGGTATACCGCTCAATGTCAAAAGATAAGCGCGTCATAACATGTTCAATTATTATTCAAGTCAGCAAAAACCTGTCAGGAGCCCACGCATGTCAGTGCACGACGCCCTGGCAGGTTATTGCATAAGACAAACCTGAACACATAGAACTATAGCCGCGGATCTGAGACCGCGAGAATCTAATGCAACGCTGATGTGTAATATCAGCAGAGCCCTATAAGAAAGTGCCACGGTTTTCTGTAACACTGCCCATGACCCGGCTCAGATGTTAGCCTCAACGGGTTGAGAGAGGTAGCAGGCGCTTAAGTTGGGCTTAAACACTGCCGACACCACCGCCGCTTAGGTGTGCCACGAAGAGGGCGTCGTTGCTTAGGCGGGCAGCCAGGATACCAGCACCCTCGGGAGCAGCAAACGTGCCGTGATTACTTGTGGCAGAGATTCACTTTCCTTTTTTGTCAGGTACCGCTTCTGACGCGCGCATGTTCATCCCAACATAAAGCTTGAACTCAGTGGGAGAAGATCGAAAATAAACCCTTTTGAAGGCCTCTCTCCTTTTCTTGCTCGTTCGTTGTTACTATACCGTGCCATCGCTCGCTTTTTGTACTTATCTTTTCTTTCTATCCAAAACACCTTTCTATCTACCGAACCAGAGAGGGAGCCGCTTATACAAACAACGAATCGAAAAGGGGATGCCCGTGCTAACCGGCCACGCCGGCAACAGCGACGGTTGTCGTCAGGACAAGCATTCCCAACATTGCTGGGAGTTGGGAAGCGCGTGCCGCCACCCATGACCCCTTTGAGCCCTTCTCCCTGCCTCTCGCTGGTATTCAATATACCCGGTTACTGGACTCCGACGCTCGCACCATCGACAAACCGTTCTCCTAGCTTCCATATGCTTTTTTAATCCTTCTGAGGAGCCTCCAATGCCGTCCCTCAGCAACAGAAACGTCACACCGGCGAAATGCACACAGGAATGCCAGGAAGCAATAATCCTTCCCTTGAAGCCTAAATTGATAGCTCCCTACTGAAAATGCCGACGTTCGTGCAAACGTGCCGATGGTTGCCTCTGTAGTGATGAGAAAATTTGCATTGAAATGATGTGTGCTCTGTCAATAAACGGCGCAGTGACGGTTGCTGCGACACAACGTGATTCATTGGTGAGCAATATTGAAATACCAAGTTTTCGCTTTTTTTTCTATTCGGGCTTTTGTATGACTACTAGCACCCTTTTTTCACCGGTGAAGCTTCATTCACACGTGGAACCAAGCGCGGCGATTTTATCTCCACTTTCAAATCTCGCAGAGCTTGAAAAGGCGACCGCATGTCGTGTTTCGAAGTTGTGAGTGAGTTGGTGAATGCGATACAGCGAATATGAAGGATTGGAAAGGAATTAATTATTCGCTTAGTGTTTCCATCGTTGCAAATGTATCGTTGCGTGCCTGGTTAAAGAAAAAAGAAACAGAAAATAGCGTAAAGCGAAAGCAGCGAAGCTTGTCATTCATCAAACGATGCCTGGAGATCCACACGCAGAATTGGCCATTACAAATTAATGATATTTTTCACAAGGCAGGAATGGAGGAAGTGGAGTGAATATGCCTATGACAAATGATTCGAGTCTGCTGCTAAAGTGTGGTCATCAAAAATATATTGAGCAACAGAACAATTGATGAATCGACTAATCGGAAACTATAAATTAGCATAAAGAAAGAGACAAGACTTGTGAGCCTTGTATAAAGAAATGAAATAAAGTTGGGGGAGCTCCCAACTGTATGCGTCACTTCATCTAAAAGTACCGATCGAGCAAAAAAAGCCCTTTTTTGGGTTTTGGCATTTTTTCTTGGTAAACACCGGGCGCTTAAAAAGGGCATAAGAAGACTGCTTATATGGAAGAACTTCATTTGAGAAAATACACGTGGCGCGAAGGTGCATTCGAGTTATCCCTCAGCGAAGTCCTCGTAATCAATTGTTCAGCCCGCCAGAGAAAAGTTTAATCTTCAGACTGGAAGGTTGAAGTCAGAAAACAAAACAAAACAAAACATTTTTTCTCTTTTGTATCTATGGCTCATAAGTTGAAGAACCTTTCTAGCAAGTGTACTCTCTTTTTCTCGTCAATTACATGCGGAATCGTTGCTGCTTTTTATAGATACAAGGAGCGGGCGAAAATGAGGAAATTGACATTTAAAATTGCACGGCAGACGAGCACTTGCTAAGGATACCGCGATAGTTGCGTACACAGTGTTTTGAAGTTATCATATGTCTGGCTGGACCTCTCTTTTCTCCTCTCTCTCAAGCTATCCTGACAGGCATTAGTTACCTTTACAAACGAGAATGCAGCGTAACAAATTCCTCGTGCAAAAAGGAAAAAAAAAAACAGAGCAGAATTGTACACATAATCGCTGTACTGCCGGGAAGACGAGATGGTTTGTTGCTGCAGCTTCACTTTTATATTACAGCGAAAACTTTTATGAGATCCCAACAACAGCCGAATTTGGTGGCATAGTTGTCCGCTGCCGCTGCCGCCGCCGGAGTCCGTAACCGCTCTCGCGCGATATAAGAAAAAAAATGAGAAAAAATATCCTGAACATGAAGGGACTTGAACCCGGGTCCTCTGCAGCCGTGGCAGTCGAGTATTCCCCCACACAGCCACATATGTAACATACGTAATATAGCGTGGTAGAAGAATAAAATAACAGCCAGGCGTCACACAATGAGAATTGCGTAATGATTAGGTCCTTCAATGCTTCCAACCCATTTCAAAGGGCTCAGCCATAACTCTTCATCATCATCAGCCACAGCATCAACAAAGTGCTGATATCGCGGCCGCGGTGGCCGCATTTCTGATGGAGGGGGAAGTGCTTGAGGTCCGTGTACTGAAATTTAGGTGCACGTTAAATAGCACCAGGTGGTCGAAATTTGAGGAGCCCTCCACTACGGAGTCTCTGATAATCATATCGTGGTTTTGGGACGTTAAACCCTTACAATTATATATTATTACGACAAACTGCATATAATGCCTTACAGATGTGTAGCGGGTACCTCGCTTCTCCGCAGGATAACGAATGACGGCGTAGAGAGCGCTTCCCTGTTTCTAAAGAATTGTGATCATTTATGGCGTTGTGGGTGCCGTGTAAGTGTACTTGTAGAAGTTGCACCAAGAAAATTTTAAAAAGGCTCTGAAAAGACATACATGGCTTGTTTGCGCTGCCAGGAACTGGACGAATTGACGCAGAAAAAGACACACACAGGGTGTCAATTCGTCCAGTTCCTGGCGGCGCGAACAAGCCATATATTCACACCAACTAGTCCCCATAGCAGGTTTACTTGCTCTGAAAAGGCCGTACTTGAAAGGCCGGGCCTGCCTAGAGATGTCGGCTAGGGGCCTCCCGGACTTCTAGGGGCCCAAGTACACTTACACTTAGATTGTTTTAAATAAAGTTACATCCATCCGCCCAGCTATCGCTGTGACTCTGCTGCGTGTTCCACGCAGGCCTGGCGTTTCTCTTACACCACTTCAAGAAGACGAGCATTAAAAAAAACATGGCTGAACCTTCCGTCAATGGAATCGGTATAACACGAAAGTAAAACGCGTCCTCGCAGAAGTAGTTGACTGTTTATTATACATTGATATACGACAGCTTTCACAATGTCTATTGGTGTTTGGGCGCTATAGCACCGCTTGATGTGGATGCACCCATGTTGGCACATCTCCAACACGACGACTAACGTCCATGAGCATGATTAAACGTTTGTGGTAGCTGTAGTAGTTAACATACACCTGGACACAGCTTATGGTGAATACCGCGCAAAGATGGTTTCAACATGCACATAATAAACACTACCTCGACATGCACTGTTTCAAAGCGTCGTCATTTTTAGGAGAGAAACGGCAAGGTGCCAGTGCATTCGAAGCAGTATAGGCGGCGGAGAAACACCGCTAGTCTAGTTGGAAGCGGCCGTTCGCTGACGAAGAGGCCTCACACGCTGGCGCGAAAGGCGAATCGCGTGACTGCGTCGTCACTGAATCGAATCACCGAGGGCGCCGCATTTCACCTTTCTACAATATTGCAGCGAAAGCCTCCGCCGCGATGAGACTACCGAAACAAACGCAGTTGATACTCGATTGGCTCCAGCAACGCGCCGTTGCTAGCACTGCTCAAGCCGTTCCATGCGCACGGCGAGAACGTAATCAGAGAAAGCGGTGTGACAGCCAGAAGAGCGTCGGTTATTGGACGCTTATTTTCTTTGCTGAGCTTCGGCTAGGTCGCCATCCCGCGGAGTTAAGGGAAAGATCACACCACGGCCGGGCTAGAAACGCGACGGGAAACGCGACGCGCGTTGTGTCTCCCCTGTAGTCTGGCCCTGATTTCTCTCGGTTCGAGCGGGGTGCGTGGTGTGACAGTCAGGCGAGCGTTGCGGAGCTATTTTTAGGGGCGAAGCTCCTTAAGGCGGCACCCGTTCGTCCCTCGTCGTGCTCGTAGTAGTGAGTAACAAGTCTTACCCTTTGACCTCCAAGGTGGTGCCGGTGGGAGATTTCTCCTGTGCGTTGTTGAACAATAAAAAATTCGCAGCGTGCGCGTTAACTAAAAGCCGAATTCTTCTGTCTCTGTAGAAGTGTAAGTGTTAGCTAAAAGCCGACTTCTTCTGTCCCTCATTCCCATTAGCAGCCATTGTTTACCTCCAAGGTAGTGCCTGGTGAGATTTCTCCTGTGCGTGATTAAACAATAAAAATTTTGTTCAAAACGCCGTTGATTGATGAAATAAACCAACGAAAGACGCCAGATGTTTTGTAAAAACAAAACGAAAGAACGCCAGATGTCTCTAAAGCAAAACGAAAAAGACGCCAGCTGCTTAACGAAAGACGCAAGGTGTTTTCTAAAGCAATGGTTTTCTAAACAATGAAAATTCACAGCGTACATGTAAAATTAAAGTGAGCTGCAAGTCGTCATAACTCATCGAACCTTTAGTATAAACGCGCCCGATCTCACGTCGGTGATGATGTACTGGGCAGAATTCACGGAAGATTCACGGTTTACCGATGAACCTCCGCAGCTTCGCCCACTCATCATCATTCACTCCGTGGATATGCTGTGATTTTTTTAATAAGGATGGATTCTGTGAGCGAGGATTGGGCTAAAGCCGCCACCTCGCGGTGTAAGGCATTGACAAAATTACAGTTCTTTTGGAAACGCGCTGAATGGGACGGCCGTAGCAACGGTGCAACGGCGCGTTGCTGTTGCACCGCTTCTCTACCGCTCCTAAACAGCGACACCACCCCGCTAACCAAGAGCACTGTGAGAGAAATGAAAAATAGGTGCAAGAAATAAAGGCGCGTCCATGAAGCCTCCTACATGTGTGGCCATGGCGCAGTGGTTAGAGTGTCCGTGACCTATCGTCGCTGACGGAGAGGTCGTGGGTTCGACTCCCGTTTGCGGAACCTTTTCTAGTTTTTTTCTTTGCCATCTGATCGTGTGCATTTTGCGGACGTATTTCCGTGACGGAAATACGTCATGAAGTGCCGTTGGACCCCGGCATCAAACAATTTTGTTTTAAAAAGTCGGGCGTAGCTGCACTTGTGGGGCCTGGCCAAAGGCACAGTAGAGGTTATCGTATGGCGTGACCGAGCAGGCGCGAGCAGAGTAGAGGCGAGGCGGAGGAGCCGTGCGCAGGTGCGGGTGCACATGCACTGTAGTGCGCAACTGGTGTCGGAGTCACGGTGAAGCGGGCGCGAGCAGTGTACGGGCGGCGAGCTATGTCGGGCGCCGCTGCGCGATGATGACGTAAAGGTGCATGCGCAGTAGAGCACAGCTGGCGGCGAAGCCGTGTCTGGACAGGAGGCGTTGGTATGGGTCGGCGGAGCGAGGTGAAGCTGCACGCACTTGTGGTGGTGGTTGCCAACACCGGCGCAGGTGGCGCCATGTTCGTGGTCAAGTGGTTGCCAGGCAACGCGAGCTGGTGACAGTCTTTTTGTCTTCGCGTTGGACAGATTATGGCCGGCTTAAACAGCTCCGCTGTTCAAAAGACAGAAACCGACACAGCCCCGACGTGGCAGTCGCCCGACGCGCTCTAACAGGACTCTAATAAAGTTTTGCCACCCCGACGTGGCAGTCGCCCGACGCGCTCTAGCGCCTTGCAGGACCCTAATGAAGTTTTGCCACCAACTAACCAACGAAATGGTCATGATGAACGCAGGAACGTGTTATGCGCAGTAATACTTCTTTGCAGACTAGTTTGTGCTATGCTGTAGATGGTATCACTGGTTGTTGTAGGCGTAGGCCAGTGTCACGTCCGTGTGCGCTGTGTATATTCAAATGAATCTGCCGTCAATGCGGCTCTACTTGAGATTCAACTAAGGCCCGCTTCACGTAAGCACCAATCCAGCCGAACCATCGTCTCTGGCTGATTTCGAGCAGCCCAAGTTAGCGCTTGTGTAACGCACGCAAATTGCGCCAGACAAACATCGAGGTTCCAGTAGCTTCCGACAAAGAAAACAAGTTTTGGGAAGTGAAGCGACGCGACCAGATCCTAACTTTTCGCACAGAACAGGCAGCAGCTTTCTCGTATCTTTCAGGCGGCGTGTTCCAGCGTTACGGTTCTCCATCCGCCATATTTAATAAGCAGAAAGCTGTGCTCCGTAACGCTGAGATCAGCGTCTGGGCCACGCCTGCTTTGTTTGCCCAGTTTTCTCGTCTCGTAGGTTGCCATTAAGGAAGCACAGCTCATACACATTGGCTGGGAGGCGTTGAGTTCAGAGAGCGCCCAGGCACAAAGAATAAAGGAACCACTTTTTGGTGATGAGAAAACTTTTGGATAGGGTGGAGGGATTGAACCAGACAAAACGCATGAACTCCAATCATGTGTGAAAGCACGTATTTAGAAGCATCGTTTTTGTACACAGCCTTTTTTATTAAATGGCGTTACTCTGCAACTTCTAATTGCGGCATTTATCGATCACGGAAGTTTTGCTACAATGTACGCTAATGGAAAGACGCCGCAGCAGCTGATGCTCCAACGGGTCCTTCTTGAATTGCCTTGGAATAACAATGGCTAGTATAGTAACAAACAAAATGTGTCAGATGGAGCAACGAACAACCATAACATTAATTGAATGAATGAATGAATGAATGAATGAATGAATGAATGAATGAATGAATGAATGAATGAATGAATGAATGAATGAATGAAAGCGTTTTATGTTTTTTTTATTTACATAATCATGGATATACATATTTATGGACCGATGGTCAGGGACCGATAACATTGTTGTAATGATAGCGGTAAGCGAATCAGAAAGCACAACCCAAAAAACTAAAACAAACCGCTGTGGTTTGGCACATGTGCGCTAGTGTAGTACATGTACCGAAGAATTTGCGAAGTGGTGCGGTGAGAATCGCAAGTGGCCAATCAGCAGGAACAGCTTTTGCTTGGAAGAGACGTTGTCGTGCATGCGTGCCTCTAAAAGCGGCTGCAAACTTGGGAACAAGGGTAGCGACGACAAAAGATGTTTCCGCGCTTCATTTCCGTTAAACAGAGCCTCGCCAATGCCTGTTTGCATTGTAGTTGCTACCAACTTTGCGGGAAGCTGAAGTGTTTACCTTGTACGTTCCAACATGACCTTCCAGACTACCAGCATAACGTCAAGATAACCCGACAGTATGCGACTACACCTCTGTCGCATGCTGATATGATGGTCGTCTTACCATGACCGATCAATGAATGGAATAAGCTGCCAGCTTCAATGACTAACATCCGAGACCCACTTCTTGACAAGTGTATTGAACAACATTACGCATCACTTGAATTCAGTTTTTTTTTTTTTTAACAGCAAGGCTGTTTAGGCTGTCGGTAACTTGTGCTCCGTTGAAAAAGCCATCATCATTATGATCCGGCCCGCGCTCTCTTCAGTGTCTTTACATAGAAGCTGCTTAAGCTGCCGGCTGCTTGTGCTCAATCCTGCGAAATTCCTCAGGTGGGTATGCGCCACAGGAATTGGGCAAGTCCCCCTACGGTGCACATCAGCAGCGAGTGCCAAACGAAATCAAGAACGCGAAAAAGAGTGATAAAAAAAGACAAAAAAATACAGAGAAAGAAATAGGAAAAATAAAGAGAAAGAGAGAATGCGATATAAAGAAAGAGGAAGAAATTTAGAGAGAAATAAAAGGAATGAAGACATAAAAAGATGATAAGACAGAAAAACAAAGACATACAGAAAGAAAGAGAGGGAAAGAAAGAAAGCGATAGACAGAAAGAGGAAGAGAAAAATAAAAAAAAGAATGGTAATGAAGACCTAAGTGTATAAAGAAAACTAAGAAAGGTATAAAAAGAGAGAGAACACGAAAGGAATAACAGAGCAAGACAAAAAGAGAAAGAAAGAGAGAAGTAAAGGGAGACAAAGAATTAGACACAAGAAAGAGATAGAAAAAACAGACAGCAAGACAGAAAGAGAAAGAAAGACAGAAATAAAGAGAAACAAAGAAAAAGGGAGAGAGAAAGAAGCAGAGATAGAGAGAGAAAAAGAAGTGTAAAGAAAGATAGAAAAACGGAGAAGGACATAAAGAAAGAGGGAAAGATATAGGAAGAAACATAATCGAAAAAAAGATAGAAAAAACAGAGAGAAAAAAGAGAAACAAAGAAAGAGGGACAAGGAAGCAGTGCGAGATGAAGAGATTGAAAGAAAGAGAAATAAAGATAGAAAGACAGAGAAAGAGAAAGGTATAGATAAAGAGGGAAAGAAAGAAACAGATACGAAAAAGAAAGAAATACAAGAAACAGAGAGAAAGGGAAAGAAAGAGAAGAAAGAAAAAAAATAATAAAGAGAAACAAGGAAGGCCAACCAGCTGTGCTTTTCCTTCAGTCTTGGCATCACTAGTGCGTAGCTGCCGTAATTTTTCAATAAGTTTGTTTAGTAGTAACACCTTTTTCCTTCACCAAGATTTGTATTTTTCGTATAGCTGTGTGTTTCTGCCATTCCATTGTACGTATTACTGTATCAACATGTTTATTTTTGTGAGCGATATCTGCTGCCTACTCTATTCTGTCGCTGCCCGCTAAAACCTTCTGGTATGTATTTTGGGGGTGTTCAAAATAAATAAATAAGTAAATAAATATTGTAGTGTGCAGGAACAAATCACTTGCAGGGCCTACGCACAAATAGAATTCAGTGAAATCGTAGCTTTGATGTCAAGCATCAAGGTGTGATGAACTTGCATACACTTTCGTAGTTTCAGGCATTCTACATGGAAGCAATCTCTAAGCCCCCAGGATTGCTGGATGTTCGAAGACATCAGGCTCTGACACATAATTAGAAGTTGGCAATTACATGAACCACTTGCAACACTTGGAGAGGTAAGCTTTGCGCCTCGACCCGAAGCAGTGATACAGGGGATAAAAGCGTCACCTCGTAGAATCAGTGATTCGGCGCGAAACTGCAGTCCATGAGACAAAATCCCTTCCCCGTACGGTAATGCGCTTCTTGAAGCAAGGACTCTTGCGAAAGGAGGTCTAATAAATAAATCGTTTTGTCGCAAAGGGCTTAGAGCTACTGGCATTAGGTCTTCTTTTTAGCGGTATTAGCAGAAATCGCTGATTTACTGAGGGCTTATGGCTTCAAATGAACGCGCCTAACAAAGAAGAGGTCCTCGCTGGGGGGTTATTGAGTCAGCCCCCCTTGGTGGGTTGTGCCATTCCTCTAGGAACAACCAACCAACCTTAATGCCACTCTCTATACAGATTTTATGCAAGTTAAGCGTATATCGGCTAGTACTAGATGCAACAAATCTCGAGGAAAGAATTTAGCTTGAAATAGGCGAAGTATGCACTGTTATTACAGTATATTTTAAACTAAAGTTATGACGTCCGCCCCCCCCCCCCCCCATGCTTTTTCATGAGTTAATGCACACTTATTGCGTCACGCACTTATTAAGATTGTTCTTATCCTAATGAGCTTTAGGGTAAGGGAGCTTCCTTGAAAATAAACATAATGCACTATCATTAATTTGGTTGAAGGTGGTGTGCAACAATAAAAAAAAATTCAGTTCAATTAAACTATCAGGATGCGCGAGTCCTCCGCATGTTGACGACTAAAATGCTGCTGTCTTTTTTGTACTCGTATTTCCCTTATAAGAATCAGACTATGGAAACGTAGCAGAATAGAAATAAATGTTGGCAGTGGTTATAGCTACAGAAATATTATTGGTCATAGTATTCGTTATTATTTTAAGCGTTATAGAAGACTATCTTTCCTTGAAATCTGATGACAGAACGTATAGATGACGCACAAAACAACTTTAATAAATTTTCTTTTTGATTCTAACGTTATTACAATTAGAGTCAATGACATGTTGTGGTTGTAGGATATGTGTCGACACAGCGACATTGCCTCTAAGGTGACACATTATCCAACGTCTTTGAATGCTGGTGACTCGGAGTACACTATGGGAGGAAAAATACCATCAAGCTTTTCTTCGTATTGTGATAACTCGCTGTTAGATGGCTTGCGGATCGCAACAAAGCGATGCACCTGTGTTATTGCAAAGCCGCAGGCATCCATGCTGTGTGCTCCATTGAATGTGGACCTTTGTGCGGAGACGGGCCATTGAGGAGTGCCTTCCATGGTATGGTGCGATGCGATGAGCAAAATTTTCAGCGTCTAGCTCTCGAACAAAGCATTAAAAACAAAGAACAAAGACCCTTAAAAACAAAAAATAAATAAATGTATAACTAAAGGATTGGGTGAAGAGGTGAGCGCAAAAGACTTTCATGCAACAAAGCATCGATTCTACATTCCGACCCTTCCTTTGCTGCTCTTTAGATCAATACAGCCTACAGCAATGGCCTTCAGTCGGGGTTGCTTTCTTCATTGAAAGGTTTCTCGTTCTTGCAGACCATTTCCTGTCCTTAGTGTGTGTCGGTGAGCGCAAGCATTAGCCTACGGCTACGATCACGTATCGTCCTTCGATTGCTCCCAGGGAAAATTGAAGGAGCCTGGCTTGCCTCGAGGGGTGATGTGTTACACCTGTGGACGTGACCGGGCTGCTATGGGGCTTGCGTAACGTCGCAGAATAAGCGAGCGTTGTAGCCTAGGGAATTCCCCAGGCGCAGACAATGTTATCGTTGCAAAAGCACGAAATACCCCCCTCGCTTTATTTGCTTAAAAGATAACAAATAAGAGAAAAAAATCATCAAAGCGGATCACCTTCACGAACGCGCAACAAAGCGCCCGCAAAGCCAGGTTAGGCGCGCATGCGGTACAAGAATAGCTGCAGGCGTGATGGCTGCTATTCAGCGCTCTCTGTGGTCGTCGCGAAACGGTGCAGTCGTTTTGTCAGAATAGAACTCGGAGAGCATGCATGCGTTTGATATCGCATCTTCCAAATGTCGTCGTCGCAACCGTTCCACATCGGTAAGCCGATATCTCTCGTCGCTTGGTACCTAAGGTATGCTCTCAGAATCGACAACAAAGCGCTATCGCGTGTTCCTTCAGGGATACGTTGCTGCATCCAACGCCCGCACCATGCATCTCGTTTGCGCCATTTCTACCCAATATACTGCCCAAAACACCAATCTCAAAGTCTGAACATTATGTACAAACAAATCACTGCAAGTACGCACGATCTTTGGGCTTGGTGTTTCTATAGGTATGTCGTTTTCTTTTTTTCACCCGTATGAGCTAAGCCTGCCACATATGTCGTCACAGCTGTACCCGCCTTGTCCGCGTGATGATTTCATTTCATCGCAACCGCAGTGAGGCGACGGGAGGTCGTCAATGTCAGGCTTTGTTGTCTCTCGTGACGTGAGTCATACGCGACGTGCGGGGCGGAAGCACGTGCCGCGAGCCCGGCGGAATTCTTTTGTTTGTTGCGCAGATTGCACAACTCACAACGGGGCGGGTTTCCATGAGCTGCCGCACTCGTGCGCTACCCTTCACAGTGAATGGAATGAG
Organism: Rhipicephalus sanguineus; assembly: GCF_013339695.2. Lineage (NCBI taxonomy): Eukaryota > Metazoa > Arthropoda > Arachnida > Ixodida > Ixodidae > Rhipicephalus > Rhipicephalus sanguineus. The sequence goes on from NC_051180.1 coordinate 21,229,576, forward strand.
TGAAGGAATAAAAATAAAGGTTAAATTGATTCTAGCAACATCGTTACAGTTGGCTGAACATAAAAAGCGAGCGCTAATTTTATTGCGCGCAGTGCGCGAGCGAGCTTGCGATTGCATGTGTCACGCGGACAACTAACCCTTTATCGAGTACGTTGATTCGAAAAGCTTCCTCAGCGAGCGCTCGAAGGACCGTTTTTTTTTTTTGTTCGCTGAAGGCAAAGTTTTACATGCTTACCAATCGAAATTAATGGCGTATTCAAGTAGCATCAAAATGTGAGCGTGCGAAGAAATTCACTCCTCTTGCTGTGCCTCGGAAGACAGATACACTCAACAAAAGATTTAGACTGAGGCAACGTGATTTCACAGCACACCTCTGAAATGTCAGAGGTATTTACGGAATAAGTTCGAAACCCTCAAAGATGTAACGGCTGCAAGAAAAAAAAAAAAGAGAACTGAGACGAAGGTCTAAAACACGAGACGTAATGCAGATATATCATGGTAATAATGCCAAAATAATGTACAATTGCACATATCTCACTGTAGGACCTATTATTTCAGTTGACAGAAGTAGGAAATGCGTTAAAAATGAAGGAACTTTAATTTAAATCTCGGAAACCTATGAAATAATCTAGAAACATAGCTGAGCAAATATAGCTATATAACATCTCGATAAAGCAAAATTAACGCAGTGGTAGTCAGTACGCAAAAAAGTGATATTTTTCTTAGTTGCGATTGAGCCCTTCAGTTTCCGAGATAATGTTATTCGTTATTTCAAATGCTACTTAAAAACCGAAAGCGCAGGTTTCCCATATTTTAATGCAGAGTTTCGTAGATTGCAAGGATACAAAACTGATGCTATTGTATCTGTATCATGCAACAAAAATATTGTTGACTCTACACGTATAGCATTTCTAACAAGATATTCCTCTAGATTTTTATACAATAAAACACAGAAAATATACTATTGAAGTGATGTTGCCACCATGTTGCTGTTGGTTGATTCGTTCATGGGGTTTAACGTAGCAAAGCCACTCAGGCCGTGAGAGTTGCCGTAGTGGGGAGCTCCCTATAATTGCGACCAGCTAGGGTTCTTCAACGTGCACTGATAATGCATAGCACAGAACGTCAGGAACTCTTGTAAACCTAGGCGTATGAAATTTTCCGGAAGTACCTCTAAACATAAAGACCAAAAACAAATATACCTACCAAAGGATGCACCCTCTTTGCATCTGCTGAATAATGCAAAGTCTTTTAAGTCCATTTGAGAGCATGCTAAAACATTTATATAAGAGTTGAAAATAATACAGTGTAGATGATCCAGAATATAAAAACGACGAGGACACTTTGCATAAATAGCACACTGCCTATTCCATGTAATTTTGAGCAAGATTTGTTTATACACACTTAAGCATGAACCTCCGATATGAATGCTTTTCGTAGGATCGTAAAAAAACCTCCTTTATCAAGAGGCATGTAGTGTGTTCTTAGCCCGCAAAAATTGATAGACGTAGATTGAGATAATTGGTCTACAGTGTAAGAAAGAGGAATAAACAGAAAAAGAAACTAAGAGAGGATATAATCAATAGCTATAATTCACGGGGCTTTCGTTGAAAGCTATGTCAACATCTTACGCTTTCTTTACCCTTCTAAATTATTATTTCAAGCAAGTAATGCCCATACTTCAATATCCTGAACGAAGCACTACGGTACGTCTGTATGCATGGATATATATATATATATATATATATATATATATATATATATATATATATATATATATATATATATATCTATATATTTTTTAAATGTGTAGCTTGTTTTAGGAAAGCTAAATAAAATGAACGCAACAGGAATAGCACGAACCCTGTGATTCTTAATAGATTATTTGAACAGTCACTTAGGTCTTACGAAGAAGCGGCCTTTGAGGTTAAAGGACAAATTCATACGTGGAAAATATCAGTGTAAATGTAAGCCACGAAGTCTAATAATCAAAGTTCCTCAGAGAACTCGTACTAGCACACAAAAAATTACACCATCTAACGCTAAAGGGGAGCATGAGGCGATGCGAAGCCGGAGCACTTGCACGATCGCGTTCCGTTGGCGTACGCTGGGCATGCTACCGACGTCGCGTCGTGGAACGCGAAGAGGAACACTACGCGCGTCGTGTCTTCCCTCTAACCTGGCCGTTAATTCTCACAGGGCGTGCGGGGGACGCGGTCGACAGGCGCGCGAGAGGGGGGAACGTAGGAGAGGAGAGAAAGCGGGGAGGGGACGCGCATGCGCTGGCCCTCATCACGGCGCTGCGCAGGAGAGAATTTCGGCATGCCGAGCCCGCATTTCAGAGGAGCCAACCGAGGCAAGCGCTGGACTGAACGCGCGTAGCGTTCTACAACTTGAAGGAGAGGAGACTAGAGGAGGAGAGTAGCGTATGCGCCGTGAGAGCAGAAGCGAGAACGCAGGAGAAGCTCAAGATACTGGTAGAGAAGTGGAGAGAGTAAGGTGCAGCTCTTGGAGAGAGGGAAGGAGGAGAGTTGCGCATGCGTAGTGTGAGTGCGGACTACTACGCCGCGTGCGGATTACCACGCCGCCTGACATACCACCGAGCCAGAGATACTTCCCATCTAAAGAGATAGGTATCCTATAATTGTGAATTTATACACAAGCATTGCTGTGTGTTAGTATGGGCATCTACAAAAAGGGTAGCCCCGCCACGGTGGTCTAGTGGTTATGGCACTCGACTGCTGACCCGAAAGTCGTGGGATCAAATCCCGGCCGCGGCGGCTGCACTTTCGATCGAGGCGAAAATGTTGGAGGCCCGAGTACTTAGACTTAGGTGCACGTTAAAGAACCCCAGGTGGTCGAAATTTCCGGAGCCCTCCACTACGGCGTCTCTCATAATCTTATCGTGGTTTTGGAACGTTAAACGCCATATATTATTATTATTATTATTATTATTATTATTATTATTATTATTATTATTATTATTATTATTATTATTATTATTATTATTATTATTATTACACAAAGAGTAATCATTCTATGTAGGAAAAAAGCAGATATGCCACATAATTTGTGGGCCAGCCCTAGCGCGGCCTCACAAGGCCACATATTGGCCATTTGACAACAGTAGGAGAAAGTGCTGCTGAGATCAGCGCCATAGGATCAACTCTGGGCTGTTCAGCTGGCCAAAGACAAGGTCAGGACCCAAGCGAGAAGAGGCCGTTCAGGTGGAGATAAACCGCTTCGAAATGCCGGACAAAATAAAGTTAACGTTTTGCCTCTGCCCGGCTAAATAAATGTGCAATTTAATGTTCCCTGTATGCTACGCTTGCACTGATCCACGAATGGTTAAACTAGAAAGTCCTTTAACAAGAAGGCACACTTCCAGAGCAAGCTAGAATGAACAGCTGTGTGTAGAACCAAATGAAAAGGAATAAGCCATCAGATTTTCGCGGCCTTGTAATAATACTGTCATAAGGCTAACTTTATATGGAAAAAGTGAATGAAAGCAAAATGTTGCGAACACGAAATTGTGTATGTTCCTCCCTTCTTTAACAGTGCTAAAACACTCATGGATATCCGCTAAAGAATTCAAGAAGGCCGATTATTTGAAAACGACAACATGCGAAACATATGAATAATCTTTTTATTGCTTCGCTTACGTCTGGGTGGTTGACCTTGTCGTCCTCTCATTGCGCTTTTGTTTTTTACAGAATAGCGCCATATACTAACAATGTTACCTCAGTTCCAGGGATGATTTTGTCCTATAGACAGGTGGCTCTTGTGTCATACAGTCTTGCAAAGTTGTAACTTAAATCTTGCGAAGTCGCTCGCTTCATCTAATACGGCTTCACCTGTCATGGGACTCTTCCTTTTCGTCTTCTTTAAGCTTCCACAATTACCTACTGCATTGCCAACACATTTGACAATACATCGTATCTCGTTTCGCGCGGAATCACTTGCAAGCATGCTTCTCCTATGACGTAAAAGTTAAAAACCAAGCCAACTTTACAGGAGTAGCATGATACGAACTGCATCACGCGATACATGGCCGCAGCGACACTACCGAAAAATAAGAAATACAACATATCCTAGCTTACCGTCGTCTGTTTTCTTCTCTAACCCATGTTATACTAATCCGTATATCAATACAGATGGTCCTTTGCGCTTAGCGCAGGATCCTTCGCAATGACACTCACTGTCCTAGCTTCGAAAATATCAGCGTTTCTTTCGCCTTTTATTGCGATAGCTATTGGATGGCTACTCTCGGAGGGTATTCGGGCATTTTCCGTACACACACACACACACACACATATATATATATATATATATATATATATATATATATATATATATATATATATATATATATATATATATATATATATTAATAACCCACAAAGAGAGCACATACATCACGTTAATGGACCAACTGCTTAGTTCAGGAAGCTCGCTGTTTTCAGTGCGTAAGACTTTAGGGGCCCGGATTGTTGTCCATCCATGGATCTCGCATGGCGTGGTCACGCTCGTATTAAAGCGCTCCGTACAGGCCATAACAAAGCTAGACATGCTCAAAACCAAGTTACAATAAACGAACAAGGTGTAAGATAATATAGTTAACGAAAATAACCAAGAAGCAATTGCAATAATAAACTTAAAATAGCTGAAAACACTTCGAAAACATGCGGCTGACTCCAGCGCCACGCAAGAGAGGGCGCCACCCCTTTGCAGGGGGCACGATTTTTCGCAGAGCGCACGGCGCTACATCTGAAGGCGGAAGCAACCTGATGGAACTCGCTGCAGGCGACACCTATCTCAACTGCCGGTAGAAGGAGGAAGTTGATAAAGCGCAGCAAAAAGGAGCGCACATATTGCACACCAAGTCTGTGAATCTCCCCAACAAGATTCTATTGGTGCAGGGGAAACCCTACATGCTTACCTCAAACATTGGCGTCATCGACGGTTTGGTAAAGGGAACAGTGGGAACACTACGAACAGGAATCGCTGTGCGCCCGTGCTACGCACTTCCTCAGGTTTCACAGTAGTAAAGCAGCCATACTTTTTTTTAAGGATATTTCTCATTGTCCACTAGGTACTCATAACAAAACGGATTCCGCAATATGACTGGTTGGACTTCTATTTACGAAGAACAACCCTTAGAAAACTATGTAGTTTTGCTTCTACACACGCAAGAAATCATTGTGAAAATGCTAAACAGGAAGGGCCCGAATACCATGTGAAGTAAGAAAGCACATTCAAACATCACCACATGAAATAAGTTATGTTGACCACCATTCGCAATACACCGCCCAATACTACAATCATTTAGGTATGCTGCGGCAATATTTCATTTTTTAATCGCCATCTTGGCGTGTCGGTACTCATTCCTACATAATATTTCAGCCTTCACGTCATCTCTGCGTACTCTTGCGCAGCTTTAACACGTATTCTCCCATTACGAGTTGATTCATCCTGTTTGGTTATCGCGATTATACTCAAGTAACGTTCTGTTGAACGATCTCACTAAGAATGACGGTATTTGCAAAGGTCAGCCCAGCAGATAACCGTGCAGTGTTTCCACACGGGTAGAATAAATATCTGCGCGGCCCACTAAGTACATGCACGCGTGCACACAGACATAAATACGCAAGGAGCTATTTACATATGATGAATACAATTTGGTAAGGATGGCCGAAAGAATTGTTGCACCTGATTACACATTTGTTCATTGGCATGTACAGAACGAGAGCATGCCTTTCCTCATTGGGCTTACGGGGTTGCCGCAAGGGCTTAACAATTTTTGAGGGAGAAAGAAAATTGAAGATCCTTTGCCCTGTCTGAGAAATGGAGACAAGCAATGCTTGATGTGTGCGTGCATGAAGTACTTCTTTCTTTCTTTCTTTCTTTCTTTCTTTCTTTCTTTCTTTCTTTCTTTCTTTCTTTCTTTCTTTCTTTCTTTCTTTCTTTCTTTCTTTCTTTCTTTCTTTCTTTCTTTCTTTCTTTCTTTCTTTCTTTCTTTCTTTACTTATTTCTTTCTATTACATTGCGCAATGCGCCCTCCTAACTGTTTGCTTCCTCCAAGCTGGGAATAGGACCATGAAAGCCTCTCCTAAGCTATCTTCTGAAACAAAGACCTTTATTCTGTCTCTCTCTCCGCCGATGAAGATAAAGGGATACGTATTCTTTACTTTGTAAAATAGGTTAACAGGTGATAAGCTGTAGACGGACCTCGATGACACACATACACACGCACACGTACACTGTACATACATACATACATACATACATACATACTTACTTACTTACTTACTTACTCACTCACTCACTCACTCACTCACTCACTCACTCACTCACTCACTCACTCACTCACTCACTCACTCACTCACTCACTCACTCACTCACTCACTCACTCACTCACTCACTCACTCACTCACTCACTCACTCACTCACTTACTCACTTACTTACTTACTTACTTACTTACTTACTTACTTACTTACTTACTTACTTACTTACTTACTTACATGCGCGCGCGCGCGCTTGTTTGTACATGTCCAAGGTTGTTGCATGCATAAAACTAAACGTAATTGTCCGACCGTGTATTACGCACCATTGAGTTTTCCTCTGTAAAACGTAAAGCCCAGTGCGTCAGTAGGCCCTCTTTTGATATCGTCCTACTCCTTTCGTACTCTGAAGACTTCTGGGCAGTTTCCCTCACACGACGCCTCAGGCTCAATGCTTTGAACGTGTGTGTTTGTGTAGTCGGCGAAACTTGTTTGCATGCAACGGACTATAGTAAAGGAAGACGTGAGAGATATTATTTTTTAACATCGCATAACAAATCTTGCGGATTTTCTCTAGTGTCTAAGATAGACAAAAAACTGTTTATTCAATCTTCCCACGTTTTAGGCTAATGAGACTCTTCCGTGAATGCACAACTACGACGCTTAAGTTGTTTGAAGTGTGAAGACGCATAGATGTACCAGGGAACCGGTTTAAATCCCGAGCGGAAATTCGAAACCAGTTAGGATACAGGGTCATGGTAAGTTGTTCTTAGAGTGTTAGGTAGTCCTAACGAAATCTAAGCAATGAAACTGAATGTAAGATGGCTAATTCACGCTGGTGTGAAGAATGGATAACATAACATTTATCTATTTAAGCGACTTAATATGTAGCTATGTACTTCAGAAAAAATGCGGAATGATTTCTGTATAAGTACACGTATGGCCATTCCACATGTGCGTTCCGTGTTCTCGTAACCAACACATCCTGAACCCTGCCAAACCATCTTCTGACGTTTTCACAGTCGGTAACGGGTCGCTCGATCAGTGTTGACAAGTATGATAAAGGCTTGTGGTTCACCCCAAAATTGTTGTTTCTGCCTTAACTGTAGTAACTAAAATGCACCCTTCGCAGCACTGTGGCCGAATTGGCAGCTACGTCTGTCTCTTTACTTGCAGGCAAGAGAAATATGATATGATATTTATGTTTAAGCAATAATTGGTCGTGATATGTGGATAAGAATCTGACGTATTGTCTTGCAAGAGGCACTTTTTTCCGCGTGAACATTAGTGTTGTGAAATGTTTTATAAGTGGCAACTGCGTTCAGCCAATGTGGCATGTCGGAAATAATTTCAGTGTTCTCGTCCATATTTCTCACGACTGCACGTATTTGGTAGCAATGAAGAAGCACTTGCAGCTCGTAGTGCTGCGACGCAACGCTTTGTAGTACAGTCGAGAAGTCAAAATAACTAATCGTTAAGCATTGTGATACTAGATAATGCACACCGGTTCTAAGGTTAGGTATTCCAGTCACAGCACCATCTAAGGATGCACATGTGGCTGCCTTCCGCATATACGTGTCAATCGGCGGCTTCGAAAAGCTATTAGTGATCTCTTCTACGCAAATACTGGATCGTTAGAGATATGGTCGTAGTGACGAATGAGTGGTTACGTTCCCTGAATTTGAAAGTTGCGCACATCCTTGATTAAGGCCACCGCTTGCAGCATTGTAGTTGAGAGGACAGGGTGCAGCCACTCAGAGTCTGGGTGAGATGGGAAACTTAATTACAGCTAGAGAACTGTTCATAGTGGATAAAAGTGCATAAATATTCCCGTTAGCAAGAACTTCGATTGAAACGTACTTACAGTAGAAGTAGCATAAAACGCTACAAATTGCAAAGAAATCGTAGCTATAAACCGTAGAGTTTTGGATGGTATATCACTATGAGAGTGCCACTTTACAATCTGTTTGTTCCAATAGTGATATGAGTATAAACTCAATCACTGTCACTACACGCCAATCATTCCTTACACCTTGTTTGACCTCGCTTGAAAAACACGATCTTAGCCTTCAGACTCCTTCTGAATTAAAAACAGTAAGGCTGGTCGATATGATTTTCAATGCCAGAAAAAACTTACCGTGCAAGACAAAAAATTCGCCCGCGCGAGAAGAAAATGCTCCACCTCGACTTCAATAATGAGAACTTATTACAAACGTGTTGAACTTTTTACAAGCACACGCAGCAATACTCACATTTTGTGTCCCAGAAGTCGATATCCACACCGGAAGTAAATAAGAGACAAGTATAGACTTTCGAATATCCTACACGTGTCTACGTTTTACATTTTATCATTAATGTTTATGCGAGCTAACGTCAACATTAATACGCCTCTTTAAGCTTTGCGTTTTTGCCGCACACTTTATATTGCTTAGGGAATTTCATTAGGCACGGAGGAAATACTTTCATTTTAAGAACGCTACGCAGTTCTATTAAAATATTGAAGAGGTAAGAACAGAAACAAAGGCAACATACATAAATGTGCATTTTCTAACAAGAAAGGCGTGTTCTTTTTTTTATTGTAATGAAGTTGTTTCTAATGTAGGAAGCTACGTTGAGTGTCGAGCGTTAACACAGTTATGAAAGCATGTGGGAGCTGTTAAGCACAGCAGTGGTAAAAACAAATCGAAAACAAGGACGCTGCTAGAAACAAAAAAAGATATAAATAAACTGAATGGAGAAACAGAAACACTATGGTTCTGTCTACAGCAAGGCCGCTTCTCGGCTTTCAGTTGTTGTTAGAATATTGGGAAAGCAGAATGAATAAATCGCAACAGACAACGAGCTACGATTATCCTACGGTCGCAGTCAGACTATTTTCGCCACATGGCCACTTCTTTAGCCGTCATCATTGGCTAAGCCGTCGTGTTTCTGGTTCATTCCATCACTTCATTTTCTCCCACTGCTATTGTCGACATGGACTCTTTACGCCATCTCATTCAATGCAAATTTTTAGACACTTTCGTGGACAAGTATATAGACGCACTAACTAGCCTTTACTTTTCATATTTCGTCCAGCGATGCTACCCCGTACACACATTCTCTTAAAGTAAGCGCATTTAAAGAATAACACAAAGCAGAGCGCTTATGGCCGAACGTTATAGTCTCGCCCCTCCTCCCCTTGTTTTTCCCTCATTTCTTCGCCTTAATGGGATGGCCGGCACAAAAACACGTCTTCTTTCCAAGCCATTGTTTCCTCACCACCCGTCCCTTTCACGCATTGAACTCAAGCCACCATAAGTGTCCTAAATGCTAATTAATCACCACTTAGCGGCTTCCGCATGCAGCGTTCCGCATAGCCTTTCCTTTCGTTGTTGTTACTTTGCATCGTGTTTAGGAAGGCACGATGCTTCGCAGCTTTACAAAGCCATAGTTCCTATGAAAAGCCATTGACTGCGTTATAAAAATTTGCATCAGTGACCGTATACGCGACACGTAATGCTATGGCAATATGCCGATAGAGAGAAAGTATAGGGTTCCTTGAATTATTAACGCGCTGCTAAGCTTCCTGAAAGCACCTCTACAGTGTAACAATTTGTTTACAGATATTTTCTGTCGTGGCTGAAGGTTGACTGGTCGCAACATCGAAAAGTCAACTGTGGCAAAGTTGAGTAAATGAGTTTCGATAAATTGATTGAGTAATGGTTCATATTTAAAGATGAGAGACTTAGGTACGTACAGAACTGCGGGCATGCGACGCTTAGTAGTCTTAGAAGGGGCAATTAAAAATAGCTTCGCGGGTTTTCTTAAAGCTGTGGTATTGCAGTGCTGGTAAACAACAACAGATGGTCTAAATTTCCGGAGCTGGGAAGACCGAATGACCAGATACAACGACATCACAAAAGATAATAGGTTACAGAGGGGCATATTTCCGCCACCTCACCCAAAATTGACAAAAAAGCAGTCTGTCGTATGGCGGCGGTTACAAACTACGACGTATCCGAATCCCGCGCTCTCGCACATCATATACCCGGATATATACGAAACGGACCAATGTAAACAATGTGAATCCAGAGCCACTCTGGAGCATATGTTATGGGAATGCCGAGGGATTAGTCACAATACCGAGAACGCGGCCTCTAGTGACAGCCTTCGCGCACGCTTGGAAGCCGCGCTGCTCCGCTCCGCCCTCGAGGATCATCTCTGGGCCGTCCAGCGGGCCGAGGAAGCCGCCAGGTTTCAAGGACTCCTGGCCGTCTCCGAGGCGGGGCCATCGGCCCGCCCCACCAACTCACAGGACTCGGAATAAAGTTAATTCCTCCTCCTCTACTACGACGTGCCTAGTAATCACATCATGGTTTTGGCACGTAAAACCTCGGGTATTATTATATTACATTTATTTAAAGTCATTAAAAAAGAGAAGGCAAGGGAGCACGACACCGACACAGCGCTGTTTGTGTGTCGTGTGTCGTTTTTCACATGCCCGTTTTAGGGGCGAAGCTCCTTATAGCGGCACCCGTTCGTCCCTCGTAGCGTAGTATGTAACCAGCCTTACGCTTTGACCTGCAAGGTGGTGCCGGTGGGAGATTTTTCCTGTGCCTTGTTGAACAATAAAAAATTCGCAGCGTTAGCTAAAAGCCGACTTCTTCTGTCTCTCATTCCCATTAGCAGCCATTCTTTACCTCCAAGGTAGTGCCTGGCGAGATTTCTCCTGTGCGTGATTAAACAATAAAAATTTTGTTCAAAACGCCGTTGATTGATGAAATAAACCAACAAAAGACGCCAGATGTTTTGTAAAAGCAAAACGAATGAACGCCAGATGTTTCTAAAGCAAAACGAAAAGACGTCAGCTGCTTAACGAAAGACGCCAGATGTTTTCTAAGCAATGGTTTTCTAAACAATGAAAATTCACAGCGTACATGTAAAATTAAAGTGCGCTGCAAGTCGTCATAACTCATCGAACCTTTAGTATAAACGCGCCCGATCTCACGTCGGTGATGATGTACTGGGCAGAATTCACGGAAGGCCGATGAACCTCCGCAGCTTCGCCCACTCATCATCATTCACTCTGTGGATATGCTGTGATTTTTTGGAAATGATTTAGTAACACGTCCGAGGTTCCTCTGCAAAAAAGTTTATTTTCATGCGAGCTGGGCTTTAGGTATCGTAACCATTGTAGGAGAGGTGTTACATCAAAGTGTTCCGCAATATCTGAAGCACGTACATTGCATAGGCAATGACAATGCCATGAAACTCCTTTACATCACAGGAAAGTAGGGCAGGCCTTTGGTCCAGCCATCGAAGCAAAGCGAGCGTTAGCTTCTCTTATGAGTGAATGCTAATGCGTTTTCCGTAGCGGTAATAGAAACGGAAACAAGGTGATCTCATTGATATTTTTTTTTTTTTTTGGATGGTTGTATCTGAAGCAAGCGATGCCGAGGGGTGTTACACGCTGTTTATGCACCAGCAACTTCCTCATCTTCTCGATGCCTTCCGCAAGCCTTCCTCATCTTCTTGATGAAAAATAAATGAGCTATTAAGTTTCTTGCGATGTCGGCTCTACTGGCCATCCATATGAACCGCGTTATTTGGAATATTGACACAGCGGCTGCATGATAACTATTAAAATAAGCTCCCTCATCCTGTTCAAACTGGAATCTTCTTCGACCGTTACGTTTGCACTGCGGTCATCTCAGATGTATCAGTCAATACGGCCCATGTATGTTTACGCAATGCCTTTGAGTGCAGGAACAACATGTTACATAAGAAAATAAACCGAGAACATTGTTAATCTTTTATCCAGCAGATTTAATGCGATGACAAGCCGGTGGTGGTTATATTCTGGCTTGATTTGTTTTCTTTGAATCTGCTGAATACTTTCTTGCTGCTAGATTTTACGAGGCACGATAATATTGTCGTGAGAGGAAACGACAAACGGTGAACTAGGAACGAAAGGTTGCTTACTTTTTGTCACAGAAGCCACCAACTTCTTTCTTCTCGACTTCTACCGCCCACTATAGCGTGGAGATATATTTTACTTGTTATTTGAGTTTTCTATGTTCCAGGTATGCGTCTTTACAGAAGTCATAAACATGTCGTACTTTCGTTGCAGCATGACATGGGCCTCGTTTATACTTCAAGAGTACCCCAAGTCACAACAACGTTTTGCACATCAGCACATCTCATCTCAGCCAGTGGGAAGAACAGGAGCGGCCATTTTGAAGATGATCTGCATTTACTGGTACATGAAACTACACCAAATATATATAATAAGTGCAATTGTCATTCAAACTGCTTGTGAAAAAAGCCAATGTCGGTGATGAAAGTGTATCAGTGACGGTTGGAAGCCGATTTCAAGGTAACTTTTAGGCCAGCTCATCGAGAAATCACCGTTTTTTAATTGATTCATTCAACGTCTGGAATGTATTTGACACACAGCAAACTCCAATACCCGCCCTTTTCCACGCGCGTTCATTATAATGCTAGTCCTAGTCGACTCAGTTTACTACTAGGACAACATTTATTCGTTGCTTCCAACAGAAAAAAATCACCATCACGTTCTTCTTCCGAAAACTTTCCGCATCAGGAGTCACTCAAGTTCAAATAATAAGTGATTCATGCCAGATAATTATTTAAATACAGTTGAATATAGTATGAAGGCCAGCAAAATGGAAAGAAAAAAAACTAAGGTGGTTCACAATGACTACTGAAGCCATGACCATAAGTAGAACATAGCAAGAAGATTTAATCAATTGCCATAGAGCACCAACTAATGGTAGAACGTGGGATGAAAGTAACAGTAACGCTGTCATACAGTGTTTTCTCTCATCTCTCCTTTCATGCACACTTTAATTTTTCTAAGACGTCCTGCGGAAAGATGCCGGAAGATGAGACTGTGGTTTGTTGTTACCTGGGAGTGCGCGTCCTGCAGTGAAGTGAGTTATTTCGTCACATCTTTGATAATGCTCGTTCATTCATCTTGTACATGAATGACTGAGCATGATGCCAACAAATGAAGTAAAACATATTACACGGTTGCCTTTTAGAAAGGCGTAAAAGGCTCCCAAGATAATTGTTGATGAAAGGCGGGACTCGCAGTATGGTGAGTTAACTACATCGGTTGCCTATCATCCTGATGAAGACGGCGACCTCAAGCAACTGAAGTCAAAGTTAGCTGATGTGTTTTCTGTAAACATGAGCATGTAGTCGAAGCTGTCTGAATATTTCCTGAAACATTGCTTTCTGCGACAAGAGCTGTTAACTTTTTTCTGGGACATGCACAGTGAGACGTTTTGATATCACACGTGATTAGAACAAAAGAAATCAAAAAAGTATAAAAAAGAGGAAGAAAAGTAAAGCTATTCAAAAGGACGAGAGTTAAAATTCAAGGTCACGGTGTGAAATTTTTATTTTACAATACCCTTTCTCTATGATATAAGGTAACATTACTGCTCCTTAAGATACAAATGAATGAAGACGAAAGACATAAAGTTGGGCGAGTTTTTTCGGATTCATACTTGAAAAGGTGCGAAAAGCCAATCAAAGAAGAAAGGCGGAAAAACAGGACGACGCGCGTCATCCTATTTTTCCGCCTTTCTTTTCTGATTGTTTTTCCTCGCCTTTTCAAGCACGAAGAAGAAAGAAAAAAGTCAGTTTCGCCGCAAGGGCGAAGCAATGAATGCGATAGCAAGAAATCAATGCTATACGAACTGAGGCTCGCCAATGGATACTCTCAGTTTGAACAGCGCTCCTGTTGCAAAGGCGGCCGAAGCAGCGAAGGAAACTAGCGTGCTTCAAGTGTCCAGCTGTGACACTTGATAGTTCGCGCTCATCTTCTGTTTGTTCGTTTAGCGGCGTCCCTTGAGCTCGAGTGACTTTCTTACGCTCCGTAACATGAGCGCGGACATCACGGTGAAAGCTTGAAACATTCCTCTTCCCCTCACCACGAGAACGCCGCGCGATTAGACAGCGGAAGGGCAAGGTTCTCCCTGCGCAAATATAAGAAGAAGCGAGCGAGCTCGTCCACGACTATTAAATGCGCCCGTCGCGCTCCTAGCGCCATCTCGCTGGTAATGAAGAAACGCTTATTATCCCCTGCCGTCTCTGAGTCCGTCCAGCGGTAAAGGGTGTGTATATAACGCTCGCCGTTAGATACGTGGAGGATCTGCGTTCCGTGGCGTAGTGGTTAGCGCCACTCGCTGCGGAGCAAGAGGTCCCGATTCGATTCCGTGCTTCGGAAGCATTTTTCTGAATTATTTTTCTTTGGGGCTTATATATATATATATATATATATATATATATATATATATATATATATATATATATATATTTGTCGACGTTTCGATCGGAGACCGATCGAAACGTCGACAAATAAACAGTTTTTTAGAAGCGTATACCTTTTTCCTACACACACACATATATATATATATACATATATATATATATATACATATATATATATATATATATATATATATATATATATATATATATATATATGAAAACAATAAAGTGCTAACAAAGGACCCGGAAGTAAAAGTTGAAAAAAATCAAGCACGTAGGAAAAATTGTTCAGTAAAGGACTGACGTTTCGGCCGCGGGACCGGCCTTCGTCGGACTCCGACGAAGGTCGGACTCCGACCGGACTCCGACGAAGGCCGGTCCCGCGGCCGAAACGTCAGTCCTTTACTGAACAATTTTTCCTACGTGCTTGATTTTTTTCAATATATATATATATATATGGCGACGGCAAAATCCAGCCGAGACTCTCCATATATTTGCTATCGCAATAAAACGTGGTCTGCCAAAAATAAGTGCACGTGCAAAGACCAACTATGATTATTAGAAGTCTATGCACCGTATATCATGTTACTACGAATCACCCTAACTGCACGCGCCCGATGTGGTCTAGTGGTTATTGTGCTCGACTGCTAAACCGAAGGCCGCGAGATCAAATCCCGGCTGCTGCGGCCCTCACTTCGATAGAGGAAAAATGCTAGAGCCCCATGTACTTATATTTATGTGCACGTTAAAGAACACCAGGTGGTCGAAATTTCCAGATACCTCCACTACGGCGTTCGTCATAATCATTTTGGTTTTGGCACGTAAAACCCCAACAGATATTTCCCGGATTACGTGACACTTCCAATAACCTGTAATAAAATACAGGTTTGTAGCCCTCTTTGCGATGAATGTTCGATACAATAAACAAACATGGCAGGCCTATTACGTACGGCAAGTGCGCTTGTACCCAACGTGGTGCCGTCGTGAGATACGTTTTTACTGCTTGGCTGCATGAAGTAAGTAGCTATAACGGTGGCTCGAGTTAGCTAAAGCGAACTAAAGGCACCATTAGCAGCACTAAAAGAGTTTATTTTTAGCGTTGCAAATATCTCCCCTCTGTCCTATATGAACCAGCCCCATACATCGAGAGTGCGCCTGGATTTAACATCGAGCAACGGCTCAGTTGTGATCACCTGTAGGACTATAGGAGACGTCGCATGCGCTAATGGTGAAGTCGAGAATGGCTTCTTGTTTACGACCGCAATGTTCAGCCTGCATCGCTTTTCAAACACCATCCCAGTCAGGTATATGCCAAGCCGAGAGGATGCAGTTTATATGACAGTGTGTCCGTATTTACATAATAACATCGCGGCCACTGTGGCGAGGAATGGGCTGGTGGGGGGGGGGAGGGGGGATATTCAGAGGGGTAGGCACCAATGGCGCGATATTTACGATTTAGAAATTGGGGCACCGCCATTGGAGGCGCCACGAAAAGGGGCGCGTGCGCTATAAGACCGGACAACTTCTTAGCCTGATCTCTTTTCCTCGATAAGATAAAGGGAATGCATCATTCCTGTTACTGTGTCTATTTTCCTAACTGAATCTACTGGTTTTCTTTGGTTGCGGGCATTCCCTTTACCTTACACCAACCCGCCCAAAACGCCACGTTTATGACCTCTACTTTGACGAAGTTCAACGCATTTCCATGGCAACCAATATTCGGTGATGATGGAGGAACACAGCTTCAAGGTGAGATAGGTTTGCGGGCTTTTTTCCTTCAAATATGTTTAGGAAATTGAAAAGTGAAATGCCTCCACCAAGTGCGGGGTGAGCAACGCATGAAGACGGCACAGAATGGTTGAAATTCCCGCTGACTGAGGGTGACGGAATATGCTCGATCAAGCATAATGGCGAAGACAAAATGCTGAAACAATCCATGAATTTTGCCTTGAACACACACGGGTGGGGTGGAAAGTGATTGACAGGGCCACCTAATTCCAGCTTCCGAAGCACTTTTCTTTTGTTGAGTCCGCAATCGTCCTTAATTTTATTGTTGGCGTTACGGTAGATACGTACCTATTAGTTTAAGACACATTTAAGGATCTATTCTTGAGAAACCTTGATGAAACTCGGTGTAAGAGTCTGTTCACATAATTAGCCTGAAGTAACCTAATTTTGTTTATCGAACCCAGGTTTATACAAAAAAATATTATTTGAGCAGGACCTGATCTATCAAATTTGTTCTGACGCTCTTCTTCCTTTCCTTCCAAGAAATATTGCCATAAGCACCACCTATTTTATTATTACCTCACATCAGTTCCTCCGTTTCATCTTTACTTGCAGTTCAGTCAAGCAGTCTCAGTTTAACCGAGTGTGCATAGAACCACAGACGCCACTCTATCACCAAGCGGAGAAAAATTAAAAACAGTGTAACGGGCGATCAACAAGGCAACACTGTGTTCCTTTTGTTATTAATAAACCAGTGTTCTTGTGTCCACCACCGTGTGCAGACGCTTTCTACAAGACGCTCGATACATGGTGTCAGAAGTGGGACGCCACGATGACTGAACTACGCCCGCCCGAGCCACTGCAATTGGGCGACAACGCAGCGGCGTCCTGGCAGACATTCAAGCAACGCATCGAGCTGTACCTGATAGCTACGGAGCCCATCAAACCACGCAGTAAGGAGCAGAAAGCTGCAATTTTTTTGCACGTCGCCGGTCAAGAAGCAATTGATGTGTTCAATACCCTGAACCTGACGCCGGAGGAAGCTAAAGACTACGATGCTTTGGTTAAAGCGTTTGAAGCCTACTGCTTGCCCAAGTGTAATGAGACTTACGAACGCTATGTGTTTCGCTCGCGTCGTCAGGCACACGGAGAGCCATTCGAACAGTTCTTTCGGGATTTGCAGCTGAAAGCAAGAACGTGCAACTTTGGTGATTTACGAGACTCCATGCTGAGGGACCAAATCGTGTATGGCATTTCTAGCGCTTCCCTGCGTGAAAAACTTCTTCGCAAGAAGGACCTGACCCTCGTCACAGCAGTGGAATACTGCAAGGCTGAGGAACTTGCTGAATCGCAAAATAAAGCGTGGGCTGAAGAAAACAAGATTGAACCTGTTTCAAGAACGCCACTTAAGAAGGGACGAAAAAAATGCCGGTACTGCAACTTGTCACACGCGCCAAGAAAGTGTCCGGCGTACGGCAAAATATGCAACAACTGCATGAAGCCTAATCACTTCGCCGCCTGCTGTACGAGCAACCGAGCAGCAGTTGATGACGTGGTCGACGGAGTGGAGAGCGACGGTGACTTCGACGTTCTGGAGATCAGGACAACGGAAAGCAAGCGTGGTCACGAAAGTCGCGATTGGGTTGTAACAACGAACATTGAAGGAAAGCAGGTGCAGCTGAAGGTCGACACCGGAGCGCAGGCCAACTTGATGCCGCGTTCGCTGTTCAACAGGCTCGGTACTAAACAGCAGCCGTACCCCACGAGGAGCATCTTGCGTCATTATGGGGGTGGTGAAATACCACACTGTGGAAAGGTTCGCCTCGCCGTGCAGTTAGACAAGCGACACGTTCTGCTGGAGTTCTTCATAGTAAAGAAGAAGCAAGCAATTTTGGGCCTCGAGGCTAGTGAGCAACTTGGTCTGGTCAACAGAGTCAACGCGGTGGACAACAGCGACGGATACGCAAGCCTAAAGCAGACATATCCAAGACTATTCACCGGCATTGGAAGGACGCGGCGCGAGTACAAAATGGTGCTTCGAGAGGACGCTGTCCCCGTAGTACAGCCAACCCGGCGCGTGCCTTACGCACTCAGAAAGCCACTCAAGAAAGAGCTCGACCGGATGTGTGCCGCGAACATCATTGAGAAAGTGGAAGAGCCGTCGGACTGGGTAAGTCCCTTGGTTATCGTGAGGAAGAAAAATGGAGACTTAAGAGTTTGCATGGACCCACGGGCAATTAACAGGGCAGTGAAAAGAGAACACTTTCAGTTGCCATGCCGGGAAGAAATCGAGGGTGAGCTAGCGCAAGCAAAGTTTTTCAGCAGACTTGATGCAAACAGCGGTTTTCATCAAATTCCTCTAGATAGAAAGACTTCAGAAATCTGCACATTCAGTTCTCCGTTCGGTCGTTATCGGTATCTCCGATTACCGTTCGGTATTGCATCTGCACCCGAAGTTTTCCAGCGTACCATGAGCCAGATATTCGATGACCTCCCAGGAACGCGTGTGTACATCGACGACGTGCTTGGAACACGACGACGTGCTTGGAACACGAAAAGGAACACGATGAACGCCTGCACAAAGCGCTAGCGAGGGCACAGGCTGAGGGCCTTACCTTGAATGCGGAAAAGTGCATTTTTGGGCAAACTGAAATCACCTTCTTGGGTGATAAAATTAGCTCCAAAGGTATTGAGCCTAATCCCGACCTGATAAAGTGCATCTTAAACCAACCTGCACCAAAGACCAAGAAAGATGTCCAGCGCTTCCTTGGAGCAGTTAACTATTTTGGAAAGTACTTGCCACTGTTGTCAGCCCACACTGAGGCCTTGCGCAGCCTAATAAGAAACGATACAATTTTCGAGTGGACGCAGGTTCACGAGCGTGAGTGGGAACAACTCAAGATGATGCTGACGAAAGCGCCAGTCTTGGCTGTTTTTAATTCCGAGCTTCCCACGAAACTGTCGACGGACGCGTCTGCGTTTGCACTCGGAGTGGTCCTTTTCCAACAACACGGACGCGATTGGCGTCCCGTCGGATACGCGTCGCGAGCACTCACAGAAACCGAGCGAAGGTATGCTCAAATAGAAAAAGAGGCATTAGGCATAACATTCGGCTGTGAAAAGTTTAACGATTATGTCACTGGAAGACATATTGCTATCGAAACTGACCACAGTCCATTGTTGGCGATTTCAAAGAAAGAAATAGGTGACATGCCACCGCGTCTG
Organism: Rhipicephalus sanguineus; assembly: GCF_013339695.2. Taxonomy (NCBI): domain Eukaryota; kingdom Metazoa; phylum Arthropoda; class Arachnida; order Ixodida; family Ixodidae; genus Rhipicephalus; species Rhipicephalus sanguineus. Next base: position 21,249,091 of record NC_051180.1, read on the forward strand.
CAGCGCCTATTTCTTCGGCTGCTGAAATATGAATTTGATTTGCAGTATGTTCCAGGCAGCAAATTAGTTGTTGCTGACACCTTGTCAAGAATCCCCGCACAGGAACACCCAGGCAAGGGCACAACAGATGTTGAAGTTCATGCTGTTGGCGTCCTTACTTCAAGTGTGGGTCCAGCCACCCTCTCCCGTCTGCAGGCAGCAACGGCCAGTGATGAAACGCTGCAAGATGTCATTTTGAGATTGCAGTCGTCAATCCCAGTAGAGGGTGAACTAAAGTCCTCCACAGCAGAGCTTACTGTGGTCAACGGAATACTGCTAAAGGGAACCGAAGTAGTGGTACCTGCAAGCATGCGAACGGAGATGCTGAGACGAGTGCACCAAGGGCATCTCGGGTTAGGGAAATGCAAATCGAGGGCCCGCAAGTTGATGTATGGCCAGGAATGGCAGCAGATATTGCCCATTTTATTGACAGGTGTGACGTCTGTAAGAAGTTTGCTTATCGGCAACCTGACGAGCCCCTTCTTCAGCGTGCCGTCCCTGACTTGCCGTGGGCTAGAGTTGGTGCAGATCTTTTCCAGCATGCTGGAAAGAATTTCTTGGTTGTCTATGACGCCTACTCTAATTTTCCTGAAGTCGAACAGCTAAAGGAGACCTCAGCAACAGCCGTCATTCAGAAACTACGTCAGATCTTTGCAAGGCACGGGTTACCATTAGAAGTTTGTAGTGATGGCGGCCCTCAGTTCGCGTCAAAAGAGTTCAAAGATTTTGCGGCTCGATATGACTTCAAGCATACAATTTCAAGTCCGCATTTTCCCAGATCCAACGGACTCGCCGAGAAGGGCGTCCAAGTGATCAAGCGCATTCTGGACAAGACGGAGAGGAGTAAAGAGGATTTCTATTTGGGCCTTCTGAACTACAGGGTGTGTCCTCTTGAGGATGGCCGGTCGCCATCAGAGCTGCTGATGGGACGAAGTCTCAGAACGCTGCTTCCAGATTTCTCAGTGTCACCCCCAAGGCCCGTGCGAAAACATGTGCAAGCAAAGACCCCAAGAAGGTCACTTGCTCTATTACAGAAGGGAGACGTCGTCCGCGTTCTCAATGATGGTAGATGGGAAATAAAAGCACAAGTCCAAGATCTCGTGGCGCCAAGGTCGTACACCGTTCTGACAGAAGATGGCCGGGTTTTCCGTCGAAATAGACAACACCTCCGCAAAACGCCAGAAGCGTTCTGTCGATTCTCCCATTACAACGCCGACGACAGCGACGACACCTCCGATTCATCTACAAGTGGAGCCATACCGCAGGGGCCAGAACCTCCGCAGGGTACGCAGGACCGACCGCCAGCCGGCACCTCAGGCTTACCGAACACTGACGACTTCTGCCGACGATCCACTAGACAACAAAGACTACCATCTCGCCTGACCTACACTCACGGATTCCAGCAGAGTGAAACAGCCTAGAAGAGAGGACAGTTGCCGACCGACGTTAAATGTTTTCGGTGTTTTCAGAGTTTTTTGTGTGCTTCGCCTTCAAAGAAAGGAGGATGTAACGGGCGATCAACAAGGCAACACTGTGTTCCTTTTGTTATTAATAAACCAGTGTTCTTGTGTCCACCACCGTGTGCAGACGCTTTCTACAAGACGCTCGATACAAACAGTGCATAACGTGGATATGCGAAACAGTTAAGACTACTCTCGAAAAACCACAGAAAGGTATTGTACGGGATCTCCCCGAATGCAGAACGCAAAAATTTTCCACTTTCGCCTCAGCTCTCTATCATCCACTCACGTCTTCTCTTATCTACGAAACCACCATCTCCTCTGAGGATAAGCAGGCTATGTAACCATATACAGCTATATATCTTACCGTGGTCGGTAGTGGTTAGCATAGGACTGCTCCCCTTCGTAGCTGTTACCTTATCGTTACTTTGTCTGGAAATGTGTTTCGGCTTCACCACAAAGGAAGTGACTGCAGCCAGGCAAAGCTCAAGCCGCTAGCAGCTAGTGCACTTAGCTGGTAGGAGAAAGTTAGCAGGGGGGCTGGTCGTGAGCCGTACGTCGCAGCAGTGCGTGGCAGCAGCGCGTGGCAGCAATGCGCGTTTTTCCGCGTTAAGGTTATTAGGTCGCAGCGCGGGTGCCTCATTGATCACATGACCGCTAATCCCTTCGCCTGTTTAAAAATGACGTTCACCCTTTATTTAAGTATCAAGTGTGCATGCTTCGTGTTACCCGACAGACGAGAAAACAGAAATTAGTATGAAAAGCAAGAGAATGCAGTGAAATTCCAGCGAAATTAGAAGCACGGGGAGGTAAAGAAAAGGCGAGCGCAGAATTGATCTTTCGGTGTTTTAGCTGTGGGTTCTCGATGTGTTTCTTTTTTCTTTGTTTACCCGGGGCACGTATTAATTTTATTGAGGCAACGTGCCACGCTATCTAGATAACTCGTAGCCGCTATCATTTTTTATATACGATTGATCTACCGTGTGATGCGAGGATAACTGAATTTAAGGATGACGTCAGTGAAACTATCAGCTCTAGCGATTGAAACTTATGTAAATGAAACGAAAAATAACCAATGATTTAGGATAGCTGTTACAAATATCTACAAATCTTAACTCTAAGAAACAATACCTCCACGTACGAGAGACAGCTTACACAATGTCACACTTTCACTTTAAGACACGTTCAGAGTCCGTGAAAGTGAAACAAAGAAAATTTCGGTATTTCCAGGGTTCTCAAAAATGTGCCAATAGGTTAACCTCCTGTAGCAATTTCGTTTGGGCGGTTGTTTTGATAGAAGGAGGTGTGTAAACTTAATGGCGCTTCGACTGCATGATTCATGAGTGTCACATATTGTCTGAAGTATCGTGGAGTAGGACGAATTTTTCATCCTCTAAGAAGCATCGTTCCTGGGAAATTCATAAGGATTTCATGGTAGGTTTGTGTTAACCGTAGCAAAGGCGCAACTGACGCGGAACACAAAATGAAGGGGACACACGACACAGCTTTGACATTGAACTGAATTTATTTGGAAGAAAACACGAATATAAACAGAAAATCTGAGCACCTCGTGAGCAACCAGGCCTTGGTCCTTCATATCCATAAGTCCCTAATCAACTAAAAATTATGCTGCGCAACCAAGCTTTGTTACCGTAGTAAACGTACAGACACCAAAAATAAAGCGTAACCAATATATCAGGCACGGGAAACGGCAGACCTTATTCACAATTTAAAAAGACAACATCGTTATCTATTAAAGCAATGAACAGCTGGCTGATACATTGTAGATCCCTTCTTAAATATGAAAAACGCCTACATAATCTCTGTTGATAACATTTCACTGAGGCTAAAAAGCACTTTTCCTTTGCATTGCAGACGGAATTATGAATATCTTTCATGACATTTCCTCCAAGTTCCAGGATTCCGCACAACTGACTGGCTATCGCATGCTGTAGGAGATCTGGCAAGAAGCCCGGGAGCATGTTTCCAGGTCACAACCACGCGAGCTGTTCGGCCAGCTTCCCGCTGCCAACAGCGAGACATTGAGCACGGAATGATACCAGAAATAAAGCACGAACGAAAACACTTGCACTGACGCGCCTGCTGCAGAAACATTCCTGAACCCTAACGCCTTTTGTAAGGAAGCATCCTGGCAATCCGCTTATTGCACCGCAGAAGCTCCAGACGTTGCTTGTTGTTACCGGCCTTCGTGGACTTCAGCGAGTCGGCATCGTTTTTTTTTCTCACCGGATCTCGTTTCCGTCTGAGGCGAAGCGTTCGGCGAAACTTCTTTCAGCGCTTGGTCGCGCGTGCATCACTCTCTTTCTGCGTCGTCGGAATCTCGGAACCCCACTGCGTTGGTCCTTCGCCAAAAGCACGCACCGGTGATAGAATATCGGATGTATAGTTTGTGTGCGTGTACGCGTTGCGTGTGTGGATGGGTGTGCGCGCGTTCCTACACCTAGACCAATACGTGCCTACAAATTCCGTCATCTGTGCGTACACAACACTAAACATGTATAGCAGGACATGTTCTGTACGCATCATATTAGTGCGGACCATGGCAAGGAGTATGCTATTATCCAAGTGCATATTAAAGTTTGCCACGAGTGCAGAGATATTGCTCGAATACTTGACGAGAGAAATGCAAGTATATTCATAGCCACTGACAAAAAGTAAAGTGAAAAAACAACGACGCACATCTTCCCAGTATTTGCAGTAAGCATAGCAAGCTTATTAGTAAAAAGGGCTGGCGCAAAAAAAAAATGTAGGAGACCCTAATCCTTGACTTAGGTGCCCGGTAGTGGCACTCGCACGTCGGCGTTCGTGTGGCTTGGTGTGTTGCTTGGGTCAACTTTGTGTTTCGTCGCACTGCCGAAGCTGATCTCAGAGGTCACGCAGAAATAAGCGCGTGGTTGAGATCTGCTCCGCCAGGTGCCACAACGTTCCCAGCTTTTTACATGAAAAGCGTATGCTCTTTCAATGACCAGATTCAATTACTTTTGATTGATCATCCTCACACTCAACCGGCCTTTATCTTAAGCAGACTTATGCTCTGACATCATATGTATCCAATATAACTTATTTTGAGCCAGAAGAATCGATTTTGGACCAGTTTTATTTTTTAAACAGGCTTTCTGAATATTCAGAAAACCGTAAGTGAGTGCTCGACCGGTACTGCTTGGAAGAGAAACCTGAGTGTCACTCTGCGATAGGTATGCGTTGCCGTTTCTGTTTTCAAGTTTTTTTTTGTAGCTCAAAGAGCAATGAGAGCGCGTGACAGGGGCCGTAATTGACAAGCAGAGGCAATCTAGATCACGCGCTGGCATTTCGAGCACTGATCTGGCCGCATGGCTTGGGCCCACAATTGACTGGCCAGGCACGTGGTGCTCAAACACGAGATTCTCAGCTTCTCCCAGCGTTCTGGACAGGAAGCAGGTGGAGCCCTTGCCGTTCACTGTGGCCTTCACGCTTTCCTCGAACGTGGTGGCATCGGTGAGCCATCAGAAGCCAAGTGCAGAACAGGAACGAGGCGTTCACCCCTTCCCGGGCGCAGTCGGCGCAGAGAAGACAGCCGAAAAACGTGACTGCCATAAAACTTACATACATATAGCCCTCGGCGTTCGCTAATAACACCCAGTTCCCCAGGAGGACTTAAAGGGTAGCAGTTCCACGTCGACTTCCAGTGAATGGCAGAGTAATGAAGCACAGAGGAGCAGGAGAGAGGGTTCGATTGCGCCTGACAAGTCGCCGACCTGTGGTTGTTATTTATAGCCAGTATCCTAACTATCAAGAGTCCTAATTCGCCAATTTTTAGAAAATGGCTTAACAGTTCCTGAAACAGGAGCTCGCGCTTTAATGATTTTTATGTCATTTCTTTTTATATATAATATACACTGCGCAGGTTCATCTTGTGTGCTTGTGAAGAATAAGCCTTGTTGTGAGTCGGCGCTATTGTCCGTGTCATTCTACTGGTCTCTCGACTCTTGAGCTGTTATAAATTCCAATTATGTGGTACCAACTTATCCAAGCATCGACATCAACGGCGTCAAGGTAAAATAAAGATATAGATGAAAAACTCAACCATTCATGCAGCTTGCACAAAATAAAACAGGGCTACAACGATGCCAACGTCATCAATGTGTCGCCTCCCATCTTTAGAGCAGCAGCGCCTTCAACTTTTAGCAAAGGCTGCCAGCAATGCGCAATTACTGTCACCAGCAATCACGACAAGGCTCTTCGTCTTCGTCGTCTATGTGCTCATGCACGGAGGTGCGTCTGCTTCATTACAGTATTAATGTAAGACGCCTCAAATACAGCAAGTACAAGCGTAAATTTTTATAATTCGTAAACGCCACCACGCAGGAAACCTTTGGCACTTTTGAGCACAGTATATGGGTTAGAGTGTCAGGTCATTTCAATAAACATATTTTCATCGGTCAGTAAGCGGAACAACGCAATGAAGAGGGTGCATAATCACGTAAAACAACTCATGTTGCTGGCATTGCTGAGTGAGGTAGCCAGAAGAAATTTGGCACGCTGGCAGGCGTCGCCAACGACAAAAAAGAATACTGCAGTTTTAATGAGCTCGTCACGCTTGAGGAACAGAAAACCGGATAATCATAAATACTTTAGCATCAAGCACCCTCTCGAAAGTTCAGGTAACAAGATTTACGATTACAAGAGCTAGATATACCTATATATTGATTCAAGAACACGAAATGAACCACTTCTTTGTGTTAAAGTTTCACGAGTGCAGCAGACCCGCTACCAGTAATTGCTACAAGAACACAGAGAATGGCTTCTTTCTTTGTGAGGCACGTCGGTACTTTCATTACTCCAAAAACACGAAAAAAGAGCTCAAAAGCTTACGCGAGAGTGATGGAATGCGTCCCTAAGGGTAAATGACGCATAATGTACAATGAAAACGCAATCCTGACTTTTTCACGCAGTGTGAGCGCAATACATACAATGTTGCCAACCAAAAACATGCACGTGACGGCCTCGCCGATTCTCGGGCAGCCAGCGAGGCTTAGCCTACACGAGGCTTCTGGGAGAAAACGAGCGGTCAGGGATGGAGACGGCCGTTAGTGCCAAGGGCGGAACGCTATACGACAGCGCCAGCTTATCCTCAGCACCACGCAACCGCCGCCTAGGCAATTCACGTAGGTGGCGGGACAGGACAATAAAGAGGGTCCTAAGCTCTTCCGCACAACGTCCACAATTTTACGTATTTTTTCTCTTCGTGCCTTTTTTTTAACTTTTGACGTCTTCTCTGCGCAGCGTGTTCTCCTCGTCATCCAACCAATGAGCTTTTTATTCCGCGCTTCCACGCTCGCCAGTAAACGAACGCTCCTCATACGCGCGCTGCACAGAAAAAAAAAAAGTTTTTCGTGGTTACTTTTGATTATGGGAAAATATATAGAGCGGCAAAAGTACACAGAAAGCAGTCTCGCGATTCTCCTAAACTCTCGCCTTTTACTTGCGGTTGCATTCACGAAAGAATTACGTTGAGTTGGCGGACGAGGGCGAAAATAGAGGTGCATGATTGGGAGCATTGCTCATTACCAGCGCACTTGAAAAATTTACGCGTTTCGCCGTCTACGGCTTTACTTATACACACGTCGAGAGCCTTCCAACAATAATGGTTGTACAGTTAGAGCCGTATATGCCATGCGAGGCAAAGGCGCAAATTGGTGTCGAACGCCAAAGAATATATTTCTGTGCAACAAGACGATTTCACAGACCTCACACTTAGAAACCATGGACAAGCAAAAGACGGAACAAACATGAGGTCGTACGCGCAGATGCTGATGAACATGGAGCCTCAACTGGCAAGAAATGAGAAATAAGGTACACATTGTGCCCTCTGAACAATATGCACTCCCCGGCGGCTGACAAGAAAGGAGAGATCAAAGAAATACTAATCGGGGTTCGGCGGTGACGGAACATAGAATGAAACCAAAGAAATTGAAGAGGATCGAATTTTTGTTAGACAGAAGTTGTAAAGCTGTGGATCCCGCGGGTCGGATATTCATTCCCAAAATATGAAATTGGTTGAACGAAATACATCACTTCAATCAGCGGAGTACGCCATCGGAAACAGCAGTATTTCCATATACTGCGGGAAACGGAAGTTTCTTTAATCTTTTGGTGCGTACATCGCAATAAGAGATGTCACTCCATAGCTCACCACGTATTCATGGCCGCTCTTCTGAAGGCAGTCATCAGTCCATGGGAAATATTGCTTGCGTGTGGTTATCCTGGTAGCTATGATAGTTATTTTTCTTTGGAGTATTTCTGCATGAATATTTAGGAAGAACTCCATTACATTGCATAATTCAAGGGGATGAAATTAAGGCAGCTTCGCACAAGTGGTGCCAAGCCTGAAGGAAGTGCGAAGCTGGGCGGGCTTGATGATGACGATGATGATGATGATTGCCTTTCCTTGTTGCTCCTTATTTTTCTCTTGTTTTCTTCCTCTCCTTCTTTCTTTTTCTCCCATCACACTGTTCTTTCTATGCAATTTTTTGTCTCTGTTCATTTATATTTCTTCATTTCTCTCACAAAGTTTTTTCTTTCTCTTTCTCGCTCGTTCTATCTTTCTTTCTCTTTCTTCCATTTATTTCTCTCTCTCTCTCTCATTCTCGCCTCATTTTCTCTTCTCCTTCTCTCTCTCTATATCTCTCTCTACCTTTTTATTTTCTATTCCTCTTCGCTTTCTTTCTCTCTTTTTCTTTCTTTGTATGCTATGATTTACTCTCTCTCGTCCTCCTTCCCTCCTCCTCGCCCTCACTTCCCATTCCCTATGCTATGCTACACTATACAAGGTTATGCTATGCTCTGCTAGCGTGTCTGTACCGTGTAGCCGAGTGGTGGCGACACTTGCCATCGGATCGTGGGTAGGCGGGTTCGCCAAGAAAGCTTTTTCGCTAAGAATTTTTGTCTTTCCCTTTTTGTCTATCTCTTTCTTTCCCTCTCTTTCTCTCTTTCTTTCACCCTCTCTGTACTCGTTCTCTCGCCCATGAGATTTATTGCATCCCGAGCTGGACAAATCGGCTCACAGGTTCTGGGAAGCGAAGTGGAAGGTGAAGAAGAGGGCGAAGAAGAAGAGGCCAAAGCGATCGCGTGCCAGTTCATGATTATGATAGTTGTCTGTTCACTAACGAACGGCTTAAACAGCTCTGCTGTTAATATATTTGCATTGTATCCAAATGATCTCATAAATAGAGCACGTGCCATGTTGTATGTAGAGACTGCTCACACAGCACCTTTCATGTCACGCACTCAAAATGATAGATCACTTTTAGAAGCAAGTTAACGTTTAATTGAGCCGGTGTACAATTGGAACGGGCGAACATTTGTAGTGGCCGCGAGATCGAGCAGAGTCGCCGCCTGGCGGCTACTGGCTGAAGCGCGCCTAGCGTGGATTGCTCCCTGCGTCGTCTGCTAGCCACGTCGTGTTTGCATGTGCGCGTACGTCCTGCACGTTCTTAAAGGGCGGTTTGTTCTGTTATGTTAGCGCAAGTTTAACTGCTCATACATATACCTAACATGGTGTACAGAAGCAAATGGGCTTGCTCGGCTGCATGCGCATTGTAATAAGATCATTGAGTGCGACTTTCGAGAGGGATGCGTATTGGTGTCGTACCCTTCGTTCGCCAGAATCATTTCAGTGTTGGTGCCGCTTTCTGGTTCAAGCACGTCGTAAAGTGCGCTTGGCATAGTCCCAAACATAAGGAGCATTAAATAGTGTGTGAATGCCGCGTTTTAGCGACTCGGTGGTAAACAAAGGCGAGGCTCATGCACTTTCGCGTTGTTGTTAGGTGTATAACTGCGGTACTGTAGTTCATGATGAGCTTTAGTTGTGCTTAAGATATGTCCTTTTACTGTAACGGTCGTGGTCCCACTACAGCGAAATATTCCTATCAAGTGAAGTCTGACACTTCGGTGCTCAAACTGCCCCCCCCCCCCCCAAAAAGACAATGGAATGACACGGCAGTGATAAAACGGAGTTCCCGCGCGCAATTTTAACTTTGGGCGAAATTTATGCAGAAACACTCGAGTGCTTATATTTAAGTACACTTTGAAGAAATCAGATGTTTAAAATTAATCGCGACAGCGTGCCTTACATTTCTGTCATATAATGTCACGCAAAACCTCATCCTTATTTTTGCATTATATTGAGCGTTTGTGTGGAGTTGGTATAAATTGATGGAAGGCAGCAGACATGATTAGTTTGAGAAAAAAAATCCTTATTCCATAAAATAACCGGACCTTTGTTGCATCACTGTCGTGCACGTAATCAATCGATGAAAACTCTGTGCTAAACACTCTTACATGCGTATGCGTATTCGCGCGAACAGTGCTATTGAACTCATTGCACAGGAATATGGGCTGGTATACAAATGAAGAAGAAGTAAACACTTAAGTAGTTCAGGCGTGCTACAGCAGTGCGTAGTACACAGAACACAAGGTAAACGGGTACAGAGAAAACAACAAAAAACGTCGTCTAGTGCGTAAGCGCAGACTGTCACCCAGGGCGAGGATACCTTTCATCGGTAGATTGCGCTTCTCTCACTAGTAATAGTAACGTTGGATGATCTTCGTGAATCGATTCAACAATGAAGAGCGTATATGTTACCAGTAAGCTGCAATCAACGCATTTTATTTGCCGACAATCGGCTCAAACAGCTCACAACGAAGCGCCGCTGTGTGCATTTGTATACGCGCTCCGACCGCCTCTCCACACTAACGCGGCGACGGTGCTGCCTCCTATATGTCGATCTCGCGGCGAATAGCAACAATGCCCGGGCCAGCGATAAGCTCTAATCGAAGCGCAAGAGTGGATTTCATTGTTGCGAATATAAATTGAGAAAGCTTGGAACAATGAAAATGCACGAAAGCTATCAAATAGATGAATAGCGGTGTGAAAGACAGTTCATAGGCTGTTTTCGAACGGTGGTACTGCTCTTGGAAAGTGAGGTCATCTAATGTAAGGAAATGTGTGCCATGGTCATGTCTGTGTAGGTGCAGACATGTTTAGTCAAAAATTAAGGCGCGCAAACACGAACACTAAAGGAGAGACAACCTGTCAACACAAACGCCAGGGTTGGCATGCATATAGCATTGGTCTTATGGCAATTAAACAATTTTCCTTTGATTGTATTCGCATTGCAGGCCAGTGAACTCCCTGGAGCCAGCTCGCTTTATCGCTCGAAAAAAAAAACATATTCAGTACAAGTGTACGTCCGCTCATATATACACCCCTTCATCTCCTCCTACCTCTTTTATGCACATCACTTAGTCTTCCAGATGCACCCTCCCCAATATACGTGTATGTAGCGGAGGTATTCGTCACTGGCCGTGGGAGCTGTTGGGGTGCACAAAATAGAGGAGGAGATTAGAGGCAAAAGCTCAATCGGACTCAAAATTACGGCAGAAGGGGGAACCGAGATGGAGACGCGTACACTGCCGCCTAAACACGAATCTCGGAATGACTGGATTCCGCAGTTAAAGGAAGTGAGTGTTCGCCTGCTGGTATAAATTAAATTTGGCGGTAGATCCCACCACGCCTGCTCCTCGAACAGTTTTTACCGCAGGTTCCCTGCCAGTACTCGGTGGCAGCTCGGTAACGCCACTAGGCAATATGCGATGCGCGTGCTACCCTGATTTATGGAAACGAAAGAAACTGCAGGCAGAAAGAAGGTAGAACCAATGGGAAGTAGATCTGAATAAGGGGTATGATCAATCTCAATAGAATACAACACAATACTACACAGACAATATAATACACAAATATTGGACCATTACAGAAAACAAAACTCTAGTAGACATACCTGACAAAAAGGGGAAAACGATAGACAAAGTGACACAAACAAAACAGAGGTAATCAATGTAGTCCTTACAATATCAGACAACAACAATTAATAATAATATCTGGGGTTTTACCTGCGAAAACCTCGCTATCATCATGAGGCATGCCGTATTGGAGGGCTCCGCAAATTTCTACCATCTGGTGTTCCTTAACTTGCGCTGACATCGCGCACACGTGCGCCTCAAGCATTTCATCTCCATCGAAATGCGGCCGCCACGGCTGGGATCGAACCCGCGACTTTCTGGTCTGCGCTGGAGCACTGCAACACCTGTACCGCCGAGGTGGATGCCAAAAAACAATTACGGATAAAAGATAATCCTTGTACGTATACACTCCAAGGCACAGCGAAATAGCGTACTGAACTCAAAAGGGCAAATGAAATGAAAAATGCGCCATTTTTGTCGCTAAACAATGAAATATGAGCCTTTGAGCTCATATTTGATTTCGTACTCATCACGAGATCCGCAGTCGACATTTCGTTTAGTCTTTGACTTTGTTCGATCCCATCTTTTCATGAAGTATTGCATTCATACGCCCCCGCCTCTCTGCCATTAAAAAATTAGAGGAAAACAGAAGGTACAGAATAGACTTCAATGAGGTTGCCGAGCAAGCACAAGGGAATAGGGAGAGAGATTAATAAAGGGGGTGATTACGAGAACAATCGCTTTCGCTCAGCAAAGCAGTGCAAGGAGCGTGATAATTAACCCGATAAGAACACTAATGAAGCACCCTATGTCTTCTATACTTTTGATCGACTGATTTTCTTCATATTCTTGATCCTGAGGGGATTCTTAATTGGAATAACAAAATATTTAGTCGCACGTGTTTTTTACGAAGGTGCGCATTTTTCTGGCTTTAGTCTCTTGTTGTCTAAGGTCACACAAATACCCTGGATTTATCACATTATTGACTAAGTGCACACGTGAGAACTCCTAAAAGAAAACTCTGAATTGAACGCATCAATCTCACAGGGTGTTTTATATTCTATGTTGCAGGATAACCTAGAGAGTGCGGAAACAGCAAAAATTATTTGTAAAGATATTAGAAAGTTGAACGACGCAGACATCAAACTGCTCCGGTGTTCATGGGCATGCGTTAAAAAGATCGAGATTGACAATTTCTTCCGCAGTCTTTCACTGAGCGGTGATCCATAATCACATTGTGGCTTAATAAGTAAACTCGCGGAACCTAATTCAAGTTCAGTAGATATGCTACTCCAGTTTTTCAGGCTTGAACGAAGCGTTTCTCTTGCTTTTAGGCTCCTTCTTTTGCTTTTTGACTCGGCCTCGACTGACGAAAAGAGCCGCGGGCTGAGGATACCTATCATCCTTATTTGCCGTCGAGCTACGATCAATGAAAGCAATATACGGCAATTTTATGTAGCTTCCGATATTTTTTATTGACTGCGAAAGATGCGCGAACGATAGGTAAAAGCTCTTCATGGAACACCTTATATCGGCTCGGAATGGATAAAAAGACTGGCCAATAGTGTCAGCATAAGCAGCTCCTTCCTAGAAAGCACTGGCAGAAATAAAAACATAGGTGGGAAAACATGCATTCACGGGTCAAAATTGTCCTGTATAACCCCTAAATGTATTCCTACACTCTTAATCAGGTCCCGCTTAGAGTGCTAGATATAGCTAGGAAACCGGACATTTTTTGTCCGGTTTCCTGGATATAGCCTGATTAACAGTGTAAGTTATAAACTCGACGTGCTGCGCAACCAGCAGGAAAGGAGGCGCTCTTTCCTGTCTCCCTCCTTTTTTTCCTGCTGGTTGCGCAGCAAGTCGAGTGTACAAATATGAACCAACTAGTCTGGAAAAAAAGTATTTTCGGTTGCAGGCGACCGCCCCGCTATGCATAAGAAGGTGAAGGAAACCTAAGGATGGGAGATCGCTAAACAATATCGCGAAACTTTCTGGGGGCCAGGCAGGCATATTTCATAAAAGATGTGAAAATTGCAGTCTTGCGTGCAATGTCTGCTGTTGGTTTGTCATGCGGGACAAAAAATTAATACTTCCCCGACAATGCCGCATAATGAGATACTTGTTGATTGATTAACATTTGCTCAATTCCATGCTATCTTAATCGAATGAATATAAGTAAAAATTTGTGTACTGCGCGCGAAAGAAGGAAAGACAGAAAAAAAGGGCAATTTCGCGGAAAATCTTACTTAAGGAAACCGTAACATTTTTCGTTCTCAGACGAAGCTGTAACGTGTTTTTTTTTTTTTTTTTAGTTTGAAACAACACTTTTCTACACTGTCACTATCTGTATCTAATCTATTACTCTTTCTGTTCTGGACAAGCCGAAGGCAAGAATTGTTTCTCAAAAGTAGTGGAGGGGGTGGTGGTGGTAGTTTTAGCTTAACAGACCTGTCGGCAACTGCTCCGCACCGAACGTCGCTTTCGATGTAGTATTCAAAAGCAATAAAAAAAAATCGGTGTAGGCCACTAATCGTCTACTGCTTTGCATAACATCGACTCTCAGAAGGAGGTGGACCTGCTGATTTTTTTCATCTTAGACACTCTTTGAAATAGAACCACACCATATAATTGTAACACACACCGAATATCATCTGTGGGGTTCTAACAGCCGATCACCCTTCCGCGACCTGACCTGCTAAATATTATTGTCGTTATGCTCGTTTGGTTTTGCCAAGCAGCCTCCTGCGTAAGCGCGATTGAAAGTTTCTGAGCGTAGGCTGCGATTTATAACCAAAGTAAACACAGGCGTGCTTCCTTCCCACGCCTTTCTGAGCACGTGTTAACAATGTGTAGCGATCCGTTTATGACTCCCTCTGTTCGGGCGATCATTATTCTGCTCGGAATAAGGCATCCATGGACGGCAGATCGTTCCGCCTATAAAACATGAACGCACTTTCAGCTCCGGAAGGAGTGCGCTATCGCTCATAGTCAGTCTCGCATTGTGACTACAGTGGTGGCACCGTGGCAGTTTCGTGTTTTACATACATTGGAGCCGATAGGGAATACAAGGGTTATATAAAAAACTGATGCGCCAATTTCCGTTAGATATAATATCGCATTGTAAATGTAAACTAAAGAATTTGCTGTTTTCTTTCCACAAATCGTGCGTGTTTTACTTGGGCATATTTTTCTACAGTTCTCGTTCTTTTTACTTTTTCGGAACATCATTGTCTAAAGTATTGATTGATTGATTGATTGATTGATTGATTGATTGATTGATTGATTGATGATTGATTGATTGATTGATGAAACATCTTAATTTACAGAGAATCCTCTTATAGCATGTGGGTGGGCTGCCTCGTTCGGCAGTCCATTAGATACTAATAGATCTAAATCAATGTGCACGTTTTGCTTTGCTTTGTTTTTTTTATTACTGAAGAAGTATGTGTAGCGCTGCAGTCGACATCCGTTCCTGCTACACACGTAGTTTATTTGGAGCTAAGCAGGTAGATTCAGCAATGCATTTCCCCAGAGAAATTTTAGTTTGCGCTTCTTTCTTCCAGAAATCGCTCTTTCGCAACCCTTGAGTTCATTAGGAAACGCGCGTGAAAAAAAAAGAGTGGCGGCGCCGAAAGGCACTCAGGCCTCCAGAAGGAACGTTTCTCCCCAAACCAGAACGTGCGTAGGACAGCCTCCTTTTACACAACAACCCACGTTCCTTCTGTCTCGGACAGATCTCCATCATTTGCGCGCTGGCTGCGGGGCACGTTCTT
Source organism: Rhipicephalus sanguineus (assembly GCF_013339695.2). Lineage (NCBI taxonomy): Eukaryota > Metazoa > Arthropoda > Arachnida > Ixodida > Ixodidae > Rhipicephalus > Rhipicephalus sanguineus. The sequence continues at coordinate 21,264,167 of NC_051180.1, forward strand.
TATCCAATCGAAATATTTCACCAGCCCGATTCTAATTGAAAGCCGCTGCTTCCACCATGACTGCGGCGAGTCGATTCTGTTGCGACATATCATCATTTGGGCCTGCCTTTGCCCTTGGGCGGCTGGCAGGTAGCTACATTTTGTTGTCTCTTTCCTGCGTTGTGTCAAAGCACTGTAAAAAGTTTCTGCCCACAGGTGGTTACGCTGGCCGCATTACATTAACGCCACTCGCAGACTCCCGCCTACGTGTCTTTAACCGACACATTTCATCGAGTCTCTTCTAAACGCTGAGTTATATTTGCGAGTTTTTTTTTTTCTGATTACCTATTTGAATGTAGCTTTGTTGCTGCCTCCCCTTCCTGTAGCCATTTAGAAAAAAAAAACACAAAACCGCAATCTGGGCGTCGCACTGAGGCGGATGACAAAATGAATCTTTGTTGTTTGCAACTCTGTGCCTCGCGAAAGCTGTCGCCAAGAGAGATAGAGGAAATTTATTGAAAAGCACGAACCCACAGGAATAACTGAGGACGATAACCGAAGAAAGTAAATGTCCTCTGTAGTAAAAAAAAAACAAAAGAATGTCGCAAGTTTATTTTTGGAAGGCTACGTCTCGCAAGCTTGCACCTCTACTACGCAATCTCAAGTTATACATGCATCATTTTCACAATCTGTTATTTTTACTAATATTTGAGCACAAGGCTAGAGGAGAAAGAGAGGCTTACGCTGTCGATGACAAAAATTTGCAGGTCAAAGACCGCGTTGAAATCTTTGTGAAACGACGCTGTAGTAAAGTGGTGTACGTTAAGCTGCATACAATTGGTGCTCACTCCCCACAGAGCTTTCTTTAAATTAATCGAACACAATTCGCACCCTCACAAAAAGTCCTAGCCGTATTATTGACCGCAAGTGGGGACACCCAGTGGTTAATATCAAATGGCTCAATAAAAACAAAATTAGCAAATGAAATAATCAGTTAATTTCAACGTGTTTTTTTCTTCACAGCATGAATGCTGCGTGCGGTTTTGAAGCCCTTCTTCTTAATTCTTCTTAATACACCCACACGAAATCTGAGAAGTCACGTGTGGTTTTGCTTAGTCAGGATGTCAACTGGTGTGATGTTGTTTTTATACGCCTCTACATACGAAAAGGTTCTTATTTAAATCTTAAAAACATGACCTTGGTATTGACGTCATAATTTCGTTTTAGAACACATTCGATGTGATAAAACCTTGGTCCGCAAATTGAGGGTGGTACCGAAAAAAAAAATGCGCGCAGCGGTTTCTTCCGGGCATTCTACATGGTTGGTATTCCGGTATAAACTTTTCCATATGCGAAATCTGGCAAGGTTACTTTTCCAGTGTATAGCCTTCCTCAGCCCATTTCACTGACATTCGACGCTTTCAATCTCCGATTTAAAATAATAATCCAGTCCCTTGTACTTCGAGAGGGTGGCTCCTACGGTGTGATTATGAAACATTAGTTTAAAGAAGTAAAAATACTTCTTCTGTGTACGAAACGTTGAAGGAGATAAAGAAGGTGACACGCAGGTGTTCTCTCTCCTGCAGCCTTCATCGCTTTTTTCTGCCTTTCGTGCACTAAACAAGGCTTTCCTTCTTGTGTGAGGTACTTATTATAGTCATTTCTTCTTGCTTGTACAATGAAATATTGTCAACATTGTCGCCTATTATTAGCGACATAGGTGCCCTTATATTTTTTTACTTGAGCTTTGTCAAACGTGGCTCTATTTTATGCATATGTGTCAGGAGTCATTTGTAGCAATCAGTGAAATAGTCGCCTCGCTGATCCAGGAAATTGTGGTTCGGGTAAAAAATAATCGGCTCATTCAAGCCTTGCGAGTTGAGCAAGGAAACCGAGGATTGAACTTAGTGACAGAATATCCCGCGAGGAGAGAGGAGCAATCGAGCGGAGTCACTGCTCGGGCGGCCCACTCTGTTCGGCTTGTCTAGTTCCGGCATTTTGCCGAGATAGGCTCACATCACCGATCGCTCCAGTCCCCACTCGAGCTGCACTAGAGCGGAAGTCCACGAGAATGTCTTGCGGATAGATAGCGAAAATGTATACCAAAAAAAAAAGATATGGATTTTTCTAATCTCGTTTACCTGCTTGGCCAAGATAGAGGGAATAATAAAAAAGATTTCAGTAAGTATGTTCATAACGAATAAACCATATACACGCATGAAAGTAAGGGCAGACATCATCTATAGCGAAGCCAACACTGACTCCGGATGTAAAACGGCTGTCGCTTTTGCTGTTTGCAGGTCAATAGACAACGTTGTATGTTTTAAAAGTGCCAATAACTGGACAAAAAAACAACAACAAAGGTTTAGAAATATTTCTTTTTTGATAGTATTTCACCTGCCCATCTCAATATTTACCTCTATGTCTCCCCTAACTCCCTTCTTCCTGTGTTATTTCTCAATTTAAACCAGTTGAATGTACTACTTCGCTCAGAAAACAGCAAGGATACGAATTTAATACGTTCCGGTGCCTTTTTTGCACTCTAGCTGGTTTGCTCTAAAGGAAAAATATATATATATATAGGAAGTGCACTGCGGCTAAGCCTATGCCACGACCCTAACACGAGAATCGTGCCGGTTTTGCTGCGCAGTGCGCCTGTTCCAGATCTTCGAACTTTTAGATTTCAGAGCACTCGGCCCGGCCATAAGGGCGTAAATTAGCCACCACAAAACACGGAAAGTGGCAGCACTGCGTATTCACAAGGGGCAGTTTTAATGCAAGCAGTCATTAGGTGGCCCTTTGTCTAAGCTGTCCACGGTACCCGTCTCATAGCGCCTCAAATGAAAGCCATGCATGTTTGTGAACTACAGTTAGGCAGTTTGATTCGTATCACGTTATTATTGTGATAGCAATTATGTATATGTGTCTGTGTGTATATATATGTGTGTGCATGTATATATGGATAAAAGCCAGAAAGAAAAATAAATCAGAAGAAAAAATTTCAGAAGCACGCCACCGGGTTTCGACCCTGCGACGCCTCCCTCCGCAGCGCAGCGCGTTAGACAACTGGGCCACGCGCCAACCGTTTTTTGGAGTACTAACAGCGAGCTGCTTACATACACCATTTACCGCTGGCGGTACTCAGAACTCGCAGGTGCTTCAGCGTGTGCAGTATCACCTGCGAGATTGCCTGAAGGCTTTAAAGCAACGCTCCTAGATCTTGCTTCTGTGTGAAAACTGCCCTTGAGACGCCCACAAAAAAGTGGCCCATTTCTGTGCCCACACGCGATGTGTGTGGCTAAAGAATGAGTGGAACGCCACCGCGCGGCAGGAGACGCGTAGGTGTTACTCCACTCGCCGCACTTTTCAAGGAAAAAATATCTAATGCCCGTATTCAAGAACAGAACTTAAGTATCACGAAAAGTTGACTTATATAAGTACGAGAAAAGTATAAGATCAGTATGGGGAAAGTTTCAAAAACGACACTTAAGACTCACTTATGAAAGTACCACGCTTCTGGGTAAGTAAGGTTCCTGGGAGTGAGGCTATAATAGTTTTCATAGTTGTTTTATTACATAAAGCGCAAATAAATGACTGCCTCTTTCCAAGAACACTGACCGTAAATGTTCTAGCCTTTATCAAGGTACATTTCGTAAGAGGCGACATAAACATTTGTCGCTTTTGTCGGTTTTTCAGCCTTCGGCTGCCCACAACAAGCAGCCGCCGCTAGGCGGCCTTCGCTAGGAAGTGGCCGTCACAACGCGCGGTTATTCCGTCGTCTACATGTGTGTTTGTTATTGTTGCTGCATTGAGATACCACGTGCAATACAAGCGGCTCTTTCGTCCCATTACGTGCATTTAGCTCCTTGAACTATTTTCCTGCTTTTAAGCGTTTGGTGTATAAAGTGCGAAGCATTTCCTACCAAAACCTAGGCGTTTCTAGCGAACCCTTTTGAACGTATCTATCTATCTATCTATCTATCTATCTATCTATCTATCTATCTATCTATCTATCTATCTATCTATCTATCTATCTATCTATCTATCTATCTATCTATCTATCTATCTATCTATCTATCTAGCCGCCTACGACTGGATGCTTTCGTGACCGCCTCCTTCACTTGGTGTAGACCGAAACTAGCATGGGAGGGTAAGAGGATTTGACGAACATGACGATCTGGTCTTGACATGAATAACGTGAAAATCCTGTCGCGCACGTCGTCAAACCTTTTACTGCAGACACGTGTGGCGCATACCCGTTTACCACGGGCCGTGGTGTACGGGTATACGCCACAGCTGACTGATAGTTTACGCAGGAACGGCGAGAATAGACAATGATGATTTAAATGCGAGAGCGTTAGGAAAAACCGACCCCATCAGCGTTGACCCCAGGAATGTAAAGAATAAAAATTAGGATCCCAGCAGGAATCGAACCCAAGGGTTCTGCGTGGCAGTCAGGTATTCTACCACAGAGCCACGCCAGGTCTACAAACTGGTTTGGAAAAATATTCTATGCAGGAGTAATGTCGGTGCAACATCAGTTGTGGTTGTGGTGTTGGCTATGTAATCTTATAACAAAGCAATAAACACTGCATGTGTACTCGTATGATACAGGCGTTATGTCAGGTTAACATCTGTTGTTCCAGTGTTGGCTCTCCTTTTATAGCAATGTAATAAAGATTGTATTTGTATTCCTATATAATTCATCAAGCTATATTCAAGCACTGCTCGAACCAGGAGGAATACTCTAGCGAAAGACACGTATGATGTCCACATCATCTCACCGTAAAGTGCACTTCGCTGCGATACTGACGTATGTCCTGTAACGTGAGTGCTGACGTTACGTCAGACCATAAATTATCCTTTGAACGCCAGTGTTGTGGATGTGCCAGGTAAGACCACGATGTGTACACAACTTCTGCACTTACAAAAACACGTCGATCCACAGCGTAACCCTTGCTTCAATGCCAAAAAATGCATCATAGAGCTACTCGCTAACTACTTCGCATAAAACCGATTCCCACAAGGCGTAAGATCTGCCGAATTTGTTCCTCTTTCTTTTTCAGAGCGCCCGTGTGCGCTCCCTTTTTTTTAAATAAGGGGAGTGTTACCATATGAAAGGAACCAACAATAATAAAAATATTAACAGGTGAGCGTCTTTCACTTGCTCCGTTACCGAGTTTATTCGGGCGTCCACAGCATTTCTGCAGACGCAGGCTGGCAGTTCCACAGCTGTTCTGCAGACGCAGGCTGCCGCGGCAGCTCTACGGACGCGCGCTTGCAGCCATTTCTAATGAAAGCATGCGTCTGCCGAGCTGCTCGGGGCACCTGACTAAAACTGTTCGATGAAGCAAGTGAAAGAACCTCACCTCTCAAGTATATTTCACGTATGTCATCGGCATGCAGCCAGTGGCGGAACGGGTGACCGCGCTCGTTCTCCATTGGGCCCAGCGGCAGCATTTCGAACAGGCGTAACACTGCTCACTTGAAAAAGCGGTACCGCGACAGGCATTCCGCGTCGTTATACGCCTTTATGGGAGTGTGCCGATCCCTGAGAACTGGGCGCAACGGCGGCGCGTAACGATATGCTTCATCCTGTGTAATTGTTTCACACGGCCAGCAAAATCTGGAAGTCGGTGAGACGGCCGCAGTAGTCGGCAATTTTGTTTGACGAGTAAACAGCGAAAGTCACCCTTAAGGTAGCCAGTAGCTATACTTTACTTTCCGCTAGTTAAGTTCCAATTTAAGTTTACCTTAAGTACAAGATTGCTTTGTAAAACGCGTTTAGGGCTAATCGGTTACTTAAGCCATAAGTAAAGGATAAGTTTCGTTTGTGTTTACTAACTCATTCAGCCATCGCATTGGCATGGCCGATTCATCCATGTGCGAAAGCTGCAATTGTATAGAAACTACTGAACATCTCTTGTGCCACTGTGCCCAATTTGATGAAGATCGCCGGACTCTCCAGTGTGCCTTGGATAGACTGGATGACCGTCCCTTTAATGAAGCAAAGATCTTAGGAGCCTGGTCGCGCAGCATATCAGCCCAGAAAGCCACACGAGCCCTACTGCGGTACTTGAAAAGAACCCTATTGAGCGACCGCCTGGGAAACTCGGCACTGTGTGTGTGATGTGACATGTGTCTATCCTTCTCTCTCTCTCTTTTACTCCCCTATTCCCCCTCCCCATGTGTAGGGTAGCAAACTGGACGCATTGTCTAGTTAACCTCCCTGCCTTTCCTACATTCCTTCTCTCTCTCTCTCTCTCTCTCTCATTTGTGAATACGGGCCTAAGAGCGTTGGAATGTAGCGCGCTGCTGTCTCTAGTCCCGTTAATAGGGAGGCAATCGCCGGGCAGATTCCAAAGCGGACGTATCGGCCCCCCGAAACGCACCACGAAAGCGCGGACAATTTAGAATTGGTCTTTTTAGTACGTCAGCGAACGTCGGTTGTGGTCCAAAGACCGCGTCAGAGCCAAAAGTTGATAACACAAACAAAATATATTCTCAGTTAAGGCAGTATAAGCATCACACAAACATGCACACTCGGCTGGTACCAGTTACAACTTCACAACATAACTCTGATAGTGTTAACACAACAGGAACTAAACAAACAGATCATGCGCTACAAATGCAATCTCATGCATTACAACTTATGCAAGAACAGTTAAAGCCCTGAATATTCAACAGCGTATCCAGTCCACAATTCTTGGACGGAACTTGAATGCTTCTCTTCCAGGAAACACTCACGCACTCTAGCGCTGATCGTCGTCAGTCCCGAATGTTTCTCTTCCAGGAAACACTCACGTTACTTTCTTTCACTGCTCACACGGCATCATCATCCGATTCTTCCAGATCGACGATCGACTGACCACACAGCACCATAAACACGTCTTCTTTGGTTGACGGAGCCACACTCAACATAACTTGAGCATCTCTGGACCGACTGACTGACCCCGTCGTCGGTGCACGCCTTTATCTCCTCTCCCCCGGGTTCCAAAAGCGTCGGGAGTGTTCCTCGGCGTGCAGCACAGCCAAAGCTAGGGAAAGGGCGAGATTCTTTCCGACGATTCCGCTCGCAGTGGCGTCACTCGGCGTCATGTCATGCTTTCCTTCTAGATGTTTCTAGACCTTGCCGGGCGGTGTCTCTGGCCCTCTGCGGCTGTTTCGCGTGGGTGAGGAGGAGCGCCGAGTCGGCGTCTTTGATACTTGTTTTTTTTTCGTTGCGTGCGCTTGTTCGGCGCCGTGAGTTCCGCTGTCGTCTGAAAGTGGCCGCGCGCGCGCCTTATTGACGCGCTCGTTTGTGACAGGTGCTACGAAGCAACAGCTGTGACAGTTGTTTGTTCGCGCTCGTCCTGTGTATACCCGTGCGTTCTTTTCCTTCGTCCTTTGCGCCTGAGGGGCACCGCAAGTATCGAGCTGCTTGCCGTTCTTCGTGTGATATTCTAATTTGTTGCTATTGCATTCATTCATCGCCCTTGCGGCGAAACTGTGACTTTTTTGTCTTCTACCTTATCGGAGGACTATGATGCTTGAAGTAAATAAGGAGAAACCTTCCACGTTCCTGTTTCCGATAAAGATTCAGCAGGTGAAATTCCTAAACAAAGCGCCGTTTTATAGAGCATAAGAAACACCATACAATTTAGTCATTTCAGACAACAGCTATCCATGTAATGCCAAATATGCATGATTTGGATTTTAAGGAGGTCTATTCGCATAAATACTAAACACTGAAAAAGTAACTGCAGCACCTGTACAAGAGCCAATTAGAGCCAGTACCTTATTTCAGTGCCACTTTTTGTCAGGTCAATAAAAAATTTGCAGTGGCTTAGCTCGACTATGCCAGGATATACGTAGCGTTAGCAAAGGTTCAGCTGATTATTCTTAGCTTTCCAGATTGTCTAGGATTATTAGCCTTCTGTTCATTCTTCGTACGCTGAACCGCTAATTGCCAGCCAACTACTACGGGATCGGATGAGATAAGCTTCTCGACTCTTCTCGTTGAGCAGCATTTGCGCTCTCCTTCTCCATGGCGTTACCCACCTGCAAACGCCAGTCAGATGCGCTATCAAGCGGCTCCAGCGCAGCGTCAGACGGCGACTGCACAGTGGAGGCAAACAGCTGCGCGCGCGCCGGCGCCAGTGTGTCTGCCATGGCTACGACGTCACTCCTCTCGAATGCGCAGACCAGCAGGGGCGAGTCGCGCGCGGCGGTGGCAAAGTCTGCGCGCGCGCCGGCGCCAGTGTGTCTGCCGCGGCTATGACGCCCCTCCTCCCGAACGCGCAGACCAGCAGCGGCGAGTCGCGCGCGGCGGTGACGGAGAGCGCGTGAGATGCCGGCTCCGGTGAGCCAGCTGTGTGACACCACTGATCCTCGCGCATGCGCAGCACGGCTCATGAGGATCCACGCGAAATCGGCTCCGGCTAGGCAAGTGTAGCTAACGCCACAAAAAGCTCAGTATATATCATCCGCAGCATTAATTGCCGCAAATACACAACTATTTGAAGGACTAACGCTGTCGAGGACTTACCGCTGTGGGGGACAGTACATGGTCTCGTGAAAATTTATGAGCGTCTTTGCAACCGTTTACTGGTGTAATTTTTCATGGGTGCATTGCTGTGATTTAAGAAGAGAACCTCAGCGCAAATCAAAACGGACCCCAAAGAATGGATAGACAAGCAGTGGCGCTTCTTTGTGGTCCGTCTTGATTTGTGCTGAAGTTCTTTTCTTAAATGCTATGTACAAACTAGGCTCAACAAAAGTTATACTGCATTGATGTGAGCGTGATATGTGAGATCTTTGTGATTTCAATTACTATATTAATGCGTGTGCCCAAATAAGCATGGTTTGAAGTTTAGTGCTTGTGCTGTCTACGTCTCTTTATTTTGTCTCCGTTTTTATCTGCTACAAATTTCAAGGCTTGATCAGTAGCGCAGCTTAATTTAACGTCGAAACGTGTTCACTCACTCGAAAGCGTACAGTGTCCCAACAAAGTATTTTTATCGCATGGAGGCTCGAGATGGAAAAGGAAACCATGCAGCCGTACCTTGTCACCTTACGCTAATTTTGCCACTTTTATCACTGTAAACTATATCTTGCAGAAAGAAATAAAACGCGGGTTATACATAGCAAATGCAACTCAAAAGTCAAACGTTCTTTGACGATATGGCCCCTAAAAATATTGCATTCATTAATAATCACTTCAGTAGGAGTTGAATTATCGGTCATAGCAAACGAGGGGAGGCGTCTGTACTAATCAATTTTACGTTCCGCTTGACGATGTCAGGATCGTTGCTTAGGCTAATGACTTGTCCAGAGCTGCAGAACAGCCGTGATCATACTGTGGCGCGCGTAATGCATGCGCATGCATAAATATTAATCTTTCAGGGCAGAAATCATCGGTGGTTTGGAAACTCAACCAGATGATGCAACCTAATGAGCGATTAGACTATTGATATTGATGATGAAGTGCAGTGGTGTTAAGGTAGAGTAGGAGGGTGAGGCGGGAAGCATGATGGTGTCAGAACGTGGTGCATTCTCAGCGTGGCCAGCTCGCCAGAGCCAGGCAAATTATTCCTCCACTGTGTGCACGCTGTTCTCAGCAGCTGTTCTCAAGTGCGCTTGGAGCCATAATTAGTTGGGCGTGGCATCCGCCCTGCCGCTTTCTGATGGCAGCTTGTTAGAAAGCCAAGCGATCTCTCGGCATGAATATTCTGTCCTAGACTACTCGCACATATACAGGAACAAAATGAAAAAAAAAAAGCGAAATCAAGAGGACCGTGCGGGATATGTTCTATTGGCTAACAGAAATAAATCGAGGGAAACTAAGATACACATCTACTAAAACCTCTTGATTATTCGAGTGCAATGGCTGTAGCTAATTGTTCAAGACTTTGGTTGTTTTCTTCTTGCAAATTTGATAACATTGTACGACCGTAAGGCAGTTGTCACTTACTTCTGTGCTCAAATTTATCGTTGACAGTGTAGAAATATGCGACAGTGTAAAAATACACGTAAAATGTATTTGTGACAGCATGCAGCGTTTAAGCTGTCTGAAAAACGACAATTTTAGTCTCCTTGCGCCTTCGGAGTTAGATAATTTCTCCAAATATATTTATCGAAATCTATATACTTGCATATTGACCTTACAAAATAAGGAGAGTAAAGCATAAAAAAATATCACTCTAGTTTTTAAAATCGGACATGTGGGCGTTTGGCATTGGTAAAATGTGGTGTTGTAACATTAATTGGTGCGACCCACAGTGTGGCATGCGAGGTATGTGGTACTGAAGAAGACATCGATAATTTGCTACGCCGCTACCATCCACTTGCATTTGAGAGACGGACACTTTTATGACGCGTTGCGACGATTGGATGATTGGCTGCTCTCCGTGCAGATACTGCTGGAGCACCGTCCCCATCGCTCGTCGGCTCACAAGGCAGTTAAAGTACTTTAGTGCTTTTTGAGGACTACGGGCCTATGTGAACGCCTTTGACTATTGTATAGTGCCACCGCCACATACGAGTCAGCGAATTTACTGATCATTTCGTTCTCTCCTTTTCCACCTCTCTCACTCATCTTCATACTCCCCTTTTCCATTCACCCAGCGTAGGGTAGCCAGTCGGGCATGTGTCTGGTCAACCTTCCTGCCTTCTCTCTCAATTTTTTCCGTCCTACATTATATAAACAAAACATTATAAGCTGTAAATATGCGTGAAATGTCAGCAGAGTGTCATACAGGAGAACCTGTCTTTCACTTGGGCACTCCCTGTGCGCAAGCTGTGATGCCGCTGAGCAGTGTGTGTTGCACCGTGGCCTCATGAGTAATGGCGATATGCATTCAAATGGAAATGTTCTCAACACGAAAAATGTCTACACTAATCGACCTTGCCTGTATGCGTTTTACGTGCACGCGAAATCTCTCGAGAGCAAAATAGAAGCTAAAATTTCGCGTACTAAGCTAAAACAATGTATGCTACAAACAGAAAGCGAATGCATACTTTGCGGTATTTTGCAATAGTGATTTTTAATATCCTGTCACGCGGGTACTGAATGGTTCCTATGATATTCGACTCAAAATTACATGAAAGAAACAATGCGCAGAATCGGCGATTGTTACTTTACATCATCTTACCATGGCGGATGAAAGCTCTGCGTTATTACACAAACCATAGAAAAGTAGATTGCACTACAGAGCCCAGCATGCCGACGGGCTTTCGTGTAATGTTGGCAGCGGGTTCGCGACACATCGCTCGTATGCGAAAGAGCTTTGAGGTAGTGTGCATGGCATAAAGAGGACGAAGCCCGATAAGCATGCCGATAGCACTCTCTGCAACAATACCCGTGACACGACCCACCTTTTTGTCTCTCGTGCATACGAAAGAGCATTGGTTGTTTGCAATGGGGGCATCAACGCCGGCATCGCAGCTGAAGTGGAGCGCCTGTAGCAAAACGTGGATGCTTACGATGGTTGCCTCGACACTATTTCCCCCGGGAGCGGTAAACGTGCCTTGATTACTTTCGGCGTAGATTCACTCTGTCATTGTTTTGTTTATCTCTGTATATACTTTATCTTTGTGTATGTTTTGTTTTCGCTTCTGATGCAGGGTGCATGTACATCGCAAGATAAATCTGGAACTGAGAGATAGCGAACACCAAAATCCTGTTCTTCATTTCTCGTGAGCTGCATCGCCTTCATAGGACGGTGCTGTCATTTCATCTGAGTGTGTCTTGTTTTTATTGTTTTTCTCTCTAACGAATGTTTCCATTTTCCCAGGTTACCCTAAGAAAGCACGCTCGCATCTACCAGGCACCTAAGCAAGCTTCAGCGGATGCTTTCCTAAAAAGCCCGGGGGCTCTTTCCACGTGTGATTTTTATTAGCCGCTTTGAAAAGCTATCTCCAATACAGCATTCTTCGCTCCCTTTGTTTACTGCGCTATAGCAGTGGTCCTTCCATCGCAAACTGATCGGCCTATCTGACTTCTTCAAATAAGTCAATTACGTGGGCCTGTTTCTGCTCGTCATGGGTTTCTGTCATGTCAGTTTAATGTGCGGTTCAAAGAGAAGCAACGCCGTATACAACAAGGCCAGTGCGGAATAATTGTGCCTTGTTCACGAGCCACTGCACAGGCCAGCGCCTCCTCTATTTTTCAGTGCCTGGGCGAACGCTCTCCTCGGGCCGTCGAGCGCGCGCTCTGCGTCCGCTCGCCGCTGCCGCGTGGTGGCGCTGTGCAAGTAGACTACGGGAAGCTGGCGCTGAACGGCCGCGCGTATCACGAAGCTCACGAATTCGTGAATGCATCCGAGTTTAATTGCATTTGTGCTTCTTGCAGGCTTTCACAGGTACAGGGGAATTGAAAGAAACGCGAACATAGCGGCGCGCTGTTTCCATCACGCTCTAACCGTGGTGGCAATAAAAAAATGCTAGATGGTCTTTTATTGTGTCATGGATGACGTCGTGTTCTCATCAATCATCGAGGCCATAACCACTTGAAAATAGATACGGAACAGCAAAGAATGCAGATGCCGCATGTTCGCGTGTCTTTTTATCCACGCTGTAAGTATTCCGCAGGCAGACTGTCAGGCCGTGCTGCCGGTTCGATACTTGCACTCGAGTTTGATAGTATTCGCGTTTTATTTTCTATTTCAGTCTAATGCAACCGCCCCAATGTCTTAGCATGTCATACTGTTGTGTTCCACTCTGCAAATGGAACTGAAAGAAATCACGATTGTCTATTCTATATTTCCCTTTATTGATAAAGAAAAAAAATCTCACAGGGTTCCTTATGCATTCATCTAAGACGACTAAAAGGCGAAAGCCACCTTCTTCTTCTTCTAGTCAATGTAATGAAGATTTCCTGCCTCCCTCCGAGATATTTCTGCGCGTAACGTGGTTTTCTTACAGCCTCAAGGATCGGAGGCAGTGCAAGCTTTCTGCACATCAGCGGAGGCATGCACTGCCTCTATGATCGGCCCATTTTGACCAAGCGAAGATGTAATATGACGATGTCACGTTATATGACGTCACGACGATGTCGCAAAATTTTATGGTCTGTGACGTCATATGATGACGTCATCACGTAATTATTTTTCCATCGCTCGTGCTGACGCCGCCGACGGTCAATTTTCGCGTTTGATGAGGCATCTAAGGCTTTCGCCTTAATACACTGTTCGGCTGTCATTCCATGAAATTCTAGCTGCCGTTGGTGTTCGGTAGATGTGGCTTGCAGTAATTAGGCGGGATAATTGGTCACCTAATACATCTTCAAACTACACTAGAATATGCAGCCGTCGTTTACGACGCGAAGATTTCATAGAATATAAGAAGCGGCGGCTTACGAAGGATGCAGTAGCGTCAGTCTTTGCAGACTACCCTTCACGTTTACAGCCCAAGGTAACAACTGAATCAAGCATGGCAAGTATCCCTAAACGTGACCGTGTTGCGTCCGAACAGTCAACGAATGCATGTAGTACCAGTAGCAACGCTGCCTCGCGATCGCCGCCATGTGCATGCAGCGCTGACATTAGGTCCTGAAGCTGAAGAATCGGAGCCCATGGACACTACATGCGCTACCGGCGAAACAATCAACAATCATTATGTACATTGTCACTGGAAGCAGCTTAGTGACATTTCACGCTATTTAGCGCATGAACTCATCGCTTTCGTATAGTGTGCTACACCAGAAGACGCTAGCACGCATCGGGGAACTTTAAGCGCCCAAGTTTTCAGTATTAGCTCATGGCAAATGCTGCTTTCGAAAATCGACTTTCAGACAGTCAATAACCGACTCTCATTCAAGCGAACGTAACGGTGACAAAACAATTTTCCGCGCATCACTGGCATGGGCTCTCTGGAATCGGGCTAGCAGACGACGCGCGAGCGTCTCGATCAAATAGCCGCGAAAGACACATGCCTTCGAAACGGGCTGGTTGCCCAGAACGACAAATGCTTCATGATTCCAGTTTACAAGTTTTCATTATACTTTAAACAACGCGAATACAGCCGAAAACTGAACCATATAGCAGCTTCCAATGCAGCCACGGCATTCGTTTCCGCGAGCGACGACGCGACGGCTGGTCTACTACAGTGGCGGCGCCCGGCGTCTAAAAGCCGCACTAACGCCGACGGTCGGTTCCCATTGCGCTCCGCTCCTTCGCCCAGGCACAGAAAAATAGAGGAGGCGCTGCACAGGCATACCGCTGGCACTCTACGCACTTTGCGTTTAGAATATAGTACGACATTATTAATTACTTTATTCTGGACGGTACAGGGTTTATCTCAGAAAATCATTTAGTCAGAATCTCCCCGTGTGTGTGTGTGTCTGGCTAATTTGGTGTCTGCACTTTTTCATATCTTGATAACGGTGCACTGACCAAATATTAAGGCTACAACCAAGTAAAGTTGCGATCAGCGCTATGCATAAGCCGGAATTGTGTATATATTATGTCTTCCATTGGATGAAGAAAAATACAATTTTCGCATCGAAATCAGCTCCGTTGCACTGGTTTAGCGTTTAACAAAAGCCTTTCTTTAGAGAGGTTCCACGGTTTGCGTTGGTTCTGCAGAAGCTTTAGTACGGAGAAAACGCCACTTATCCAATAATATTGAAACGTTATCTCCATCCGTAATTGTATATCTGTGCGACCACCGAACTGCGAAGAACAGTTCAGCTTTGAATTTTGCTGTATCGAGCAAAATATCCAGATATGCACCCTGCCTTCTGTTTGGCAGTGCGTGACTAGGCAAGCACGTAGAAAGAAAACTATGTGCTTATTATTATCACTGCGTACTTAGTACGCAGTGATATATATATATATATATATATATATATATATATATATATATATATATATATATATATATATATATATATATATATATATATATATATATATATATATATATATTGTAGCGAAGCGATCGAACTTGGTAATGGGTCGTCCTCTCGAACACCTCCTAGTGGGTCGCCCTCTTCGGCTCTTTTAGAAGAGAACGCAACTCGCGCTGAGAGTCGGCCCCGCCTCGACTGTCGCTGTTGAGTATCGTCGCCGCTAATAAACCTCTTTATAATTTGGTGGAGGTGCTGGGTATCGATCCCAGTACCTCTCGCAATGCGCGCGAGGATGGTGTTGGCCTCGGCGCTGTCCTTGCGCAGCGCAAACCTGGGTTCCCGGAATACGTCGTGGCATATGCAAGTCGTACGCTTACTAAAGCTGAGACCAACTATACCGTTACGGAGAAAGAATGCCTGGCAATCATTTGGGCCCTTACGAAGTTCCGACCTTATTTGTATGGTCGCCCATTTGATGTCGTCACCGACCATCATGCACTATGCTGGTTGTCGTCCTTGAAGGATCCCTCAGGCCGTCTCGCCCGGTGGGCACTTCGCCTGCAAGACTACGACATCCGTGTGCTGTACCGCAACGGACGCCAGCATGCTGACGCCGACGCCCTGTCCCGCTCTCCCTTGCCTGACGACAATGCCCACAGCTCAGTGTCTCACATAGCTGTAGCTTCAATCGACGTTCACACCATCGCTACCGAACAGCGCAAGGATCAATGGATTGCCTCACTGATAGACTTGCTGACCGATCCATCGGCCACACCATCCTCGCGCGCATTGCGTCGTCAAGCCCACCACTTCGCCGTTCGCGACGACCTCCTCCATCGACGCAATTACGACGGCGACGGTCGCCAGTGGCTACTAGTAATACCCCGCAGTCTGCGTTCTCACATATGCGAGTCGTTCCACTCTGATCCGCAGTGTGCACACTCTGGGGTATCGAAAACCTACCACCGCATTCGCCAACGGTACTTTTGGCGAGGAATGTACCGCTACGTGCAGAAGTTTGTTCGCTCCTGCATCGATTGTCAGCGCCGCAAAACTTCAACGCACCTGTTGCCGGCAGGTCTGCAACCTCTACCTTGCCCTGACCGGCCGTTTGGGCGCGTTGGCATCGATTTGTATGGGCCACTTCCTCTGACGTCCGCTGGTAACCGCTGGGCCATCGTCGCTGTAGACTACCTCACGCGATACGCTGAAACTGCCGCCCTCCCTGCGGCTACAGCGCGCGATGTGGCCTCCTTCCTGCTCCATCGATTCATGCTGCGTCACGGTCCACCCCAGGAGCTGCTCAGTGATCGAGGCCGTGTCTTCTTGTCGGAAGTCGTCGAAGCCATTCTCAAAGAGTGCAACGTTGTTCACCGCAAAACTACTGCTTACCATCCGCAGACGAATGGCCTCACCGAACGCTTTAACCGCACGCTCGGCGACATGCTCTCGATGTACGTCGCCGCCGACCACACAAATTGGGATGCCATTCTGCCCTTCGTTACGTACGCCTACAATACCGCCCCTCAGAGCACTACTGGTTTCTCTCCCTTTTTCTTATTGTATGGCAGGCACCCGTCGCACACAATCGACACAATCCTTCCCTACAAGCCGGATCCATCTGATTGTGCGCCTATTTCTGACACAGCCAGGCTTGCTGAAGAGTGTCGCGAGCTTGCAAAGGCCTTTACAACGCACGAACAAGAGCGGCAGAAGAGCCTTCGCGGTGGCACCACCACTTCTGAGTCCACGTTCCTCCCCGGAGCGCTTGTATGGCTCTCGGTCCCTACCAGTGCAACCGGCCTCTCTTCAAAACTACTGCCGAAATACGAAGGCCCCTACCGTATCGTCGAACGCACATCCCCGGTCAACTACCTGATCGAACCCATAGAACCATCTTCGGACCTGCGCCGTCGAGGGCGCGACATTGTCAACGTGGAGCGCCTGAAGCCCTACCACGACCCCCTCATAGTGACAAGTTGCTAGGTCGCCAGGCGGCTCCCTTTTTGTACCCGGGGTAATTGTAGCGAAGCGATCGAACTTGGTAATGGGTCGTCCTCTCGAACACCTCCTAGTGGGTCGCCCTCTTCGGCTCTTTTAGAAGAGAACGCAACTCGCGCTGAGAGTCGGCCCCGCCTCGACTGTCGCTGTTGAGTATCGTCGCCGCTAATAAACCTCTTTATAATATATATATATATATATATATATATATATATATATATATATATATATATATATATATATATATATATATATATATAAATGAAGGAAAGACGATTGTTTTCAAGGGCTCGTTTCTTAGACACAATGTTAATGAGAACTAACAGACAATAATGCCAAAGGAAGTATAGGGGATGTTATTCGTTGTAATTAGGATAAAGTGTGAAGAAAGTAAAGTGGACAAAAAAGATAACTTGCCGCCGGCAAGGACCGCTGACTAACACTCCCAGGTTTAAATGCACATATATACCCCATAAAGTGGACGGGAGGATGACCGCCGCCATAGCTCAGTTGCAGAGCATCGGACGCGTTATTCGAAGGCCGCAGGTTCGGTCCCTGCCGGCGGCAAGTTATCTTTTCGTCCACTTTACTTTCTTCACACTTTATCCTAATTACAACGAATAATATCCCCTATACTTTCTTTGGCATTATTGTCTGTTAGTTCTCATTAATATATATATATATATATATATATATATATATATATATATATATATATATATATATATATATATATATATATATATATATATATGCGTTTCAACGCACTTATGTAAAGTGATATGCAACAAGAGCTCTAAGATTTATTTATCTAGGATCTAGTGGAAGTTTCATGTTTTCGTATTACTACTTTATAATTATACTGCAAGCGGCCAGTGCTTTTGGCACGAGTACTTCCGTTTCAAAACTGCTGAACGTGATCATATAAAGGAATTTTTCACATTTTGAGAAGTTACGTCTTCAATAAAATGTACACAAAGAACACTTCATCAGAAGGACTTAACCCAAATATAGATAAATACCGTAGTGCCCAGTTAGGTAACAAAACAGAGACTTTTGAACAGTTCAGTTCAAACTACTTCAATAATCTGAGGCTGTGCATTTTCAGTGAGTTCGCTGCATATGCCAGCGCTCTTCATAACAATGGCGCCGTTTGTGTCTTCTGTTCTTATCATTCGCCTTCTCTTGCGTCATTTCCTTTAAGGTGAATTTGCGCCAAATAGGCAATTCTGTACTACTGAAGCTTCATAATTTGAAATACCTAAAACGCTTGAAGTGTAAAAGTGTGCAAACTAGCGAAATACAACTTCATGCCACCTCCTACAGTGATGGCGCTGGTTTCTGCGACCAAGGGTTTAATTTTCTTTTTGAATGCATCATTCCTAGATTAAAGCGCCACCGCAGGTGTGTTGGTTCGAATTCTTCTTGAGCTTCGAGAGCGAATGTGCAGGCCGTTAACCCTGCTCTTAATGGTCCAAATGCCTTCCATGAGTAAATATGGCATAAGGAAGGTGCGGTATTAGCAAGATGGCATGAACAAGGTACGACGGCCGCACTAAAAATAAAGTCAGAGAAATACACGGGAATGTCGGAGCGCGCGAATGGCTGCAAGGGGCATTGATCCGCGAAAACATCGATTCCGCACATGTTCTTCGCTTTGTACCTGTTTACGGAAACATCACCGGAGGCGATGCGAACCTCCTTTAGTCGCGTTCTTTCGTGATCGAAAGTACTTTTTGTTTGTTTTTTATCTCTTTCTCTTCACTGTTTCTCATTTGCTGCCTTTTACTGGCAGTACTGTAGACAAGACTGCTCGACCGGAGGCTCGATTCTTCTTCAACAGCGCGCAAACAAATTACAGACATGCCCACTCATCCGTTTTCTTACCTGCCCCTGGGGTTCATCTGCTGAACCTCTGAATGTGAGTGGCAGACTATTGCTGCAAGAGGTAGGGACAGCAAAAAGTTCACCACTCTATGTTTTGGGCTAAATATCCTAGTTTGTAAATTACGCTAAGTTAAGCACGAATATGTTGCACTGAGGTAGACACCTTATGCTATTTAAATCATGACCTGTCAGTCGCGTTCGTTATAACGCCTATCCTTCTGCCGATTTTGGTATACATCGAATAATGGAGAAGTCTACGAGAGCACCCCGACTTAGGCGGCTTGACAGACAGAAATACGGATTAAAACGGTCAAAGTGCTTTTGGTTCGCAAAGAAATACTTCGCATTTAAAACTATCACAAACTGTAAGCGAGCTTAATATCTCATTGAAGTTCCAATTTTCTTCTTACCTTGTTCTGCAAAATATTGAAAATAGCAGCCGTAAAATCATTATCTCTGCAATGAGAGACCAGAGGAGAGCTTATAGCGAATGAACAACCATCAGGGGAAAAAAATAAACCGAAGAAATCCTACAACTTGCCCTTTGCCCGACTACTAGTTCTTTCTGAATGAAATCGTTTAAGTGCAAGCATAAAAAGAGAGAGAGAAAAAGAGAGACAGACAGAGAAGATTCGATTCCCTCAAAGAAAGCAATGTTTTCTACCATTGTTTCGTTTTAAGATAACAAACATCTTAATGCTGACGCCATGGTTCCTTTCTTTTTGTTTTTCACGCGGCTGGGATCCGAATGCAGCTTTGTCATTCAGGAGTAAAAACGATCTAAGGCTTGAATAGGATAGCAAAGGCAAGGTAAATGGAAAATTGAATCAATTTCTTCCCTTTAGCTTGACTTCATTATAAATTGAGAAACTGTGTGGCGCTCTTGAAAGCGTAACTATTCTTAGTTTGATTTGACTTTACCTTTTGGCGCGACAGCATTAAGGAGCTCGTTTCGCAGAAATTCCGGTGTCGGCGTCGATGACAGCGTCGGTGGCGACGTCGTCGGCGGCTGGGTTGCGGGCAAAAAGTCGGCGTTGCCCTTGAGCGAAAATTCGAGACAGATTCAAATAAAGAAATAATAATAATAATAGGTTCAGCATGGACGACAGGGCGAGGATAGTTAAAACTGACGATCATGCTTTATATGAGGATATTACCGTTCCGCGGTTGTGCTCCCTCAAACCTTCTTTTTAAATTCCATAATCTTGGTACTGTAGCGCGCTCGATGTACAAAAAAAAAAATTGGCAATAAAAAAGCTCTTGACTTCTGACGCCAAGCGCTCCTAGTGAATGAGTTGCGCTATCGTTTACGATTGGGAATACCTCTCCTTGTGTTACAAGCATCGCAGACCGGTGTACCGCAGACTTACCACTTACTAAATAAAAGTTAGAGCATTGATCCTCGCATCAACGCGGTGATAAATGCTCGTGTTTGCTCACGTACTGTGTTCGTGGTCACGATAAGATTGTGCGGTATTTATGGCGACATTATCTTCATAACCTCACTTTTACCTCGAACAGTTACATAAAAACAACGTTTAAGAAAAAAACAGTGCATGAAGCAACGAGAAATGATAACGAAAGAAAACAAGCCTTAGTTTGCGACATGATATCCCAAGTTCCTTACAATAACGACCGAACAACTAAATACGCACGAGAACATATTTTCGAAGAGCAAATAAGGTTGCGTATGTTAACACTGACATGTCCGTGCAGTGTAATCCAACTAGTTTTTCTTTTCTTTTTTTTTTCTTTTTAGTGTGTCCTGAAAAGACACTGCATCTGATACGAAGTAATTATACGTCCTCAGAGCACTTTCGTCATGAAGCGAATTGCCACCTCCCGTTATATTCAGGCAGCACATGCAAATGGCCGTTAAGAGAGAACCTTCGTGCCAGCAAACAGCTCGTAGCAATAAAACGCAATGTAGGGCAAGCAAGCAAAGAGCAGTGTGTTAGAAGGCAAGCAATAAGGGCAAGCACAATGGTACATGGTCGTCCTTGTCTGGCTTATGCAAATGCTCCCGAGAACAACCCGACGCGCACGTGCGTATGCCTAAGAGAGGCCGTATCGGGTCGGCAGTAAAAACTGACAAGTGCACGTGCTTGAGCGCGCTTCAGCACCCTCAACACGTTCGATAGCTAGAAGCAGTTATTCTGTGCATTCATTTCCACAATGATGATGACGTGTTAACGCACAGGAACAGTGTAATTTGACCTGAAAAAAGGCACGTCTTCCTCTGCGATTCCGATACATGCTACATCCAGCCAGCAGACTATTACAAACGGTAAATTTTTTTCAATTTTTTTATATGTAATGCTAACTATTCAAGATTACACAGTGGAAACAAAAGCTTACAAACTTAATTTCTACATCATGGTTAGTCACTTGTCCTCTGAGGGTTATTATTTCCTGCTATTTTTGAGATAATTTAGACCATCTTGAATAGCAGGTATATTGTTTATTAAATAGGTTCATGGGAGATTTTGGTGCTTTTACCTGCGCCAGCTACTCTTCTTCTCTAGACAGACAAAACTAAAAGCATGAAATGGGTAAAAAAGAGCTGAAGTTACAGAAATTAAGCCTTTATACTGTCCTACCTTATATATTTGTACTTAAATTTCAACAAGCACAATTAATACCTTATTTCAAGTGCATAGAAACGAAAACACATATATCTTAACATTGCAGGCATGGAGGCTCTGCCACATTGCATGACATGTATATATTTTGGCAATAAGAATATTGAATATAAGGATACGCATTACAGAGAACATTTTTTTGTGTTTGAATTTTTCGTGAAAGCATATCAACGTTACATTAATAAGCAGGACCACTGCACGGCAAGGAATACTTACGAATGGAAAGCTTTGGCCCCAGATACAATATTTTGGTACATGGCTCGTACGCGCATCAAAAGAACACAGGTTATTCAGAGCCTTTGAGGAAGGCTTGATGAACAGATAAAATGCCTAAACATGCACTCGAGGCTTAAGTGACAAATATTTCAAGTTGTTTAAGCTTTTTCGCTAGCCTGCAGCTATTTCTGGTAACATAGGACATAGGAAGGCGTGAGGGTTGAACAGAGAACAAACAGGATTAACCCATATCCTAGTTTACACTAAGAGAAAATGTACATGGGCGGTTCACGTAATGCATAGGACAGACAACCAATGGCCACTTGGAGTGATGGAATTGTATGTCCTAACTTTACGCCCAATTTGACCTAACCGTCGTTTATACAACCATCTTAAAAAATAATAAACTTCAAGAAGTATTGCCCGCCCATTTTCAAGTTACCAATCCTTAGGAAGCTGACAAGTAGCTTAAGAAGTAAGTCGCGATATTTATTGGTACTGTTATAAAGAGAATCGGTTCAAGCGTGGCATCATTGTACGACGCTGCTAGACAAAACCAACACTTAACTTCTATCTCGAGACGACTGCAGTTTTAATGTCCCTGCGCTTCCACGTTATTAGCTAGACGGCTCTTGTGAAATCTCCTCGATATCTTTGTAAGGCACCTTGCCGCTTTTATAGCTAAAGCTACAGTACTGCAGAGTCTGAAAAGCAGTAGATAATCTTGTAGCTCACATATCTCTTCCGTCAGGCCGCTTGAAGAGCAGGCACATCCAGAGTAATAAGTGTCGGAAGTGTGGATGCGCTCCCTTGGCGAACAAATTGTGCCATTCAGCTGAAGGGAAATATATATAAATTTCCAGCAATGTATAAATTGTTAGAAGCTTCAAAGCCCCACACTATAAGGTAAACAGATGAGTTTGTCGAAAAGAAACGAAATAGAATAATAGCGTAGATGATTTCGACAGATGAAGATGCGTGGCGATTGGAAGGAGGCCTGTGCACCACAAGATTCCGAATATAGCGCGTCTCTTTGCTGTGTAGTGCAAAAGAGGCGTGATAACTTGCAGAGGTGTGTATATGGGATCATTCCATATACCATAGTCAACAGCCGAAACCTGGGGTAGCGAGCCAGGCGAATAACCAGGCTAATATCTGCGGGGTAATCATCAAAAAATTATCTATAACCTACAAAGTACGTGCGTCGTGGTGATCTTCCTTTTGTTTCCCTCTGTGTTTCTACATGGTCCAGCTACTTTTCGCTTGAGATACCTTGGCCCTTACACACATCATCGGCGTTTCTGTCTTGAAGTGTATCACCCTCGATGCGCTGGGGGCGAGTTACGGTTTGCTAAAATGTACTGTTCGTTCCACTACGCCCCATTGCTCACCATGGTGTGGTAAGCACATGCATAGCTACTTATGACGAAAGCTATAGCACTGTGTGGGCGCAGTTGGCAGCGACCGCCTCCTTGATTTCCGTACAGAGTCGAATCAGTTGGATATGAGGGTGCGTCCACTCTCTTGATCGTTGAAGCAGCCAAAGGGATTATCCTCATATTTAGTGATAATTGTCCAAATCTCACCGCATGGGTCGCACATAAATGTCAAAACAGCACCACACCGGCAACAAAGGTGACGGCGAGAAGGTTCCTCGAGTATCCGTTCAACTGCAAGCGCAATAAAGTTGACATGGGCGAACCTAGCTATCAATACTTCTACGCATGCTGCGGTGTACGCTTAGTAAGTTTACTGGCAAAGAATGCATTAGGCAGCTGCGTTGTGGCCTAACTCAAAGTCAAAGTCAAGTTTATTTTTTATTCTGTCTTACAGAAGGAAAGGACTGTGAAAAAAACAGCACTAAAACGAAAAAAGTCGGAGCGGTAACAGCACCACGGTAAGCACGACAATATGTCACTTCACAGGCAGCGTACTGCACATTCTCGCACAACTCGTACTTCATAATTTTCCTAACAGCTCTGCGTTTTAGAACGGCTATGGTTACGCAATGTACTATTGTGTCAAGGTTCCTCATGTTTTATGCCTCAAGCATGCGTGGAACGACCACTAACCGAAAAAAAGTCCCACTTGATGGAAAGAAGACCTCACAAAAGATCATCCCATACTGCAGTGAGACTTTTACAAGTACAGGGAAACACACATTTGGAGGTAGTATTGGAAACAGAAACAGGCTGATTTTATTACCAGCCCGTTATGTTCCGGTACACTAAAGTGGTGTTCTCTTCACGTGCTATACTTCGGTGACTACCGGTTAAGCCTGCGAGTGGGCGTACGTAGCCGTCCTCTCTATTCCAGTCACGTCAATCTTCCCCAGCAGTAATGGCCAGTCAGCTTCGACTTTTCTTCATGCAGTACCTTTCCTTAGTTCCCGCACTCTATCGCGGCATAGGGAAGTCATTTGTGTAAGGAAGGTCACATGACCGATATCTCAAAGGTCACATCACTAAAAGGACCCACGACCCGACAGCCGCAATAAAAAAAATAGCGAACAAAGCAGCATTACTGCCGTCTTTTGTTTGATTTTTACAGTGAGAATAGCGAATGAACATTCAGGTTATTTTGCTTATTGATTCGCATTATTTCTCGAAGGCGACACACTTGGTATATGAATGACCATCAAGCATAACAACCTCACCATGTAACTTTCTTTGTTATAAAAAAAAGACAGTGGTTGTAAGCATTGCTGTATATTGTGGTCAGCAATAGTGATTCACTTCATTATCTTTTTGTACGCCATGATTAAGCGGTGTTCTTATTTCCTTAGCACTTTTGCTGGCTTGATAATCTTAGTGCACAAATTTGTTGCACCTTTTATCTGCCTCCATGTTTAAGGGGGAAAAAGGGACTGCTCGCATAAGAGAAGCCAACGCAGTAATTCTTCCATAGATATGCCGTTTGTAGCTCTCTTCCAATAACCAGTCGCTGGGAAGTGATTCGGGTGAAAAGTACTTGTGTAACGCCGTTGATTTTCTTCGTAGAGCAAGGTAAAATTAACAAAGAATAACTAGGTAAATGAACACAGGAAATGTAATAATAAATACAATAGCAAAAAAATGCGCTCTAGAGTACGCTCCAGCGCACTGAGAGGATTAAGATTTGTCATTGTGTTTTTACATGCCACGCAGTGTGTCAATATTAATGAGAACTAACAGACAATAATGCCAAGGAAAGTATAGGGGATTTTTTTTTAGTAATAAATGTAAGGTAATTGTGAAGAAAGAAAAGTGGACGAAAAGATAGCTTGCCGCGGGCAGGGACCGAACCTGCGACCTTCGAATAACGCGTCCGATGCTCTACCAACTGAGCTACCGGGCGGCCATCCCCCCGTCCACTTTATAGGGTATATGTGTGCATTTAAACGTGGGAGCGTCAGTCAGCGCCGCTAGTAGCCATGACGGTGAGTGTGGAACACTCTTTTTTCTGCCTTGTTGGCGTCACGTAGCACGTGAACTTATTACGAGCTGGCAGCTGACCAATAATCCCTCGCATACTACCTGAAAGCATCAAGTCTGCCAGAACGAGACCCTCGCTATGAATGAAGGAAAGAAGTGTTAATTTCAAGGGCTCGTTTTCTTTGTTATACACAATATTAATGAGAACTAACAGACAATAATGCCAAGGAAAGTATAGGGGATGTTTTTTTAGTAATAAATGTAAGGTAATTGTGAAGAAATTGTGAAGCTTGCCCGCGGCAAGCTATCTTTTCGTCCACTTTTCTTTCTTCACAATTACCTTATATTTATTACTAAAAAAAACATCCCCTATACTTTTCTTGGCATTATTGTCTGTTAGTTCTCATTAATATTGTGTATAACAAAGAAAACGAGCCCTTGAAATTAACACTTCTTTCCTTCATTCATAGCGAGGGTCTCGTTCTGGCAGACTTGATGCTTTCAGGTAGTATGCGAGGGATTATTGGTCAGCTGCCAGCTCGTAATAAGTTCACGTGCTACGTGACGCCAACAAGGCAGAAAAAAGAGTGTTCCACACTCACCGTCATGGCTACTAGCGGCGCTGACTGACGCTCCCACGTTTAAATGCACACATATACCCTATAAAGTGGACGGGGGGATGGCCGCCCGGTAGCTCAGTTGGTAGTGCATCGGACGCGTTATTCGAAGGTCGCAGGTTCGGTCCCTGCCCGCGGCAAGCTATCTTTTCGTCCACTTTTCTTTCTTCACAATTACCTTACATTTATTACTAAAAAAAACATCCCCTATACTTTCCTTGGTATTATTGTCTGTTAGTTCTCATTAATATTGTGTATAACAAAGAAAACGAGCCCTTGAAATTAACACTTCTTTCCTTCATTCATAGCGAGGGTCTCGTTCTGGCAGACTTGATGCTTTCAGGTAGTATGCGAGGGATTATTGGTCAGCTGCCAGCTCGTAATAAGTTCACGTGCTACGTGACGCCAACAAGGCAGAAAAAAGAGTGTTCCACGCTCACCGTCATGGCTACTAGCGGCGCTGACTGACGCTCCCACGTTTAAATGCACACATATACCCTATAAAGTGGACGGGGGGATGGCCGCCCGGTAGCTCAGTTGGTAGAGCATCGGACGCGTTATTCGAAGGTCGCAGGTTCGGTCCCTGCCCGCGGCAAGCTATCTTTTCGTCCACTTTTCTTTCTTCACAATTACCTTACATTTATTACTAAAAAAACATCCCGTATACTTTCCTTGGCATTATTGCCTGTTAGTTCTCATTAATATTGTGTATAACAAAGAAAACGAGCCCTTGAAATTAACACTTCTTTCCTTCAGTGTGTCAATGAAGCATAAACATCGACAGCTTTCTTTTATAGTTTTACGCAGCTGTTAAGTCTTAAGGATTGCCTTTTTCTCATATATATTCGCTTTTGCTTGCAATTTGAGCAACTTATTCAGGTAGAAAAACATTAGAGCGTAATAAAATGATCATGTGCCATTAAGTATCGCTTCTTGCTTTCTTGCCCTTTTGCTCCACCTCACTGAGTGAACCAATAACGACGCACATAACTATATGTTTCTGTCTGTGGAAGACAAAATGCAAGCATTGCTAAATAGACATGTAGGTGCAGTGGAACTTGTTAATCGTAGAGAAGCTTACGTACTTTTTCGTCATATCCGGAAAAGAGCACTGCATTAAAGCAACATAGGAAACAAAGAAATAAAGAAAAAGAAGGCAATTATCTTAACATAAAACATATGGTTAGCTACTCTACGATATGGAAGAGAAACAGAGGAACAAAACAAGAAAGGGTGGAAGGTGGTGAATATGTGCCGGTATGCGGACAGTTCCGTGCAGTCAAAGGCGCTCACACAGGCCCCGTCGCGTTTATACAAGGCGCAAATACATATTCACGACGTCAACGCCGTTGAGCGGTGGACACACTGTTCCTGTAGCATATGTACGAAGAGTGGACGATTGTCTAATCGTCGCAATGGATTTTCGGGCGTTCGGGTGCTAAGTAGCCGTATTACGTGCAGCAGCTGAATAGCCCACCGCAAGCCTACCGCCAGGCAGCCCTCAGGTCCCCCAACTGCTTTCAAAAGCTGTACGGTGCCACTCAGCGCAGCATTCCTACACGAATAGCCCCGCAGGAGAACAGGGAATGGCACAAGCAGACGCCGGTTGGTGCGAAAAGGTAGCTTATTGTGTATTTGTGCATGGGTTCGTTTCGTTCGTTGCCGCTGTTGATACAGCTCTCGTGTTGAAAAGAATGCGACGAGCGGATAACTTCGGCTCCCGAGGCAATATTGCGCTCTAGGGCGTCATTAACGCCAGGGTGCGCAGCCGCCAATCGGGGTTGAAGCGTTTGCACGCGTTGCACACGGCACGAAGCTCGCCGCTTGAAGCCTTCAGTGGCAGTGCTACAAGTGGAGGGGTGAAAGTGTTTTTTTTTTTTTCTGTTGTTTGTTTACCAGGTGCTTTCTCTCCCCCTGTGGCTCGTCAGGTTGGCGCTGAGCCATGCTTCCTGCAAGGAAGTACTAAGAGTGCCTTTTTCTCTGTACAAGTTCTCTCTCTCTCTCTCTCTATGTCTCTCCTCCCCCTGAAAACGCACGAAGCACGCAGATAGCCTCATGCACGCTTCGCGAGGGTTCGCGGGTCAATGACACTTCGGGTAAAGCTTCCCGCCACTGTGTCGTTGATTAGGGGGTTGCTTTCATTACAGAAATGCATGTCGCTGGTGACTTAAGAGGGAATGCCAGCAAAGAGAGATGTCGAATATCATTCCATGTATATGCCCACCATGCAATCATGCCATCTACCTTTCATTTTCTTGTGGGAAGACTATAGAACTCCACTGCATATATACGCTAGCATATAAAGTATACTTGCAGAGCGCAATCATAAACTCTTTATTTTTATGTTAGGACCAACTGATCTAGAGTTAGGCTCCTTTCTCCGCACTCTCAATAGATTTATCTGTTGAGAGTGCGGAGAAAGGAGCCCTGCGGTGAAAGTATTAAATGCGAAGCATTTCTTAGCGAACCTCTGGCACTTTGAGCGTTTCTATCTACGTATCTATTTATCTATCTATCTATTTATCTATCTATCTATATATCTATCTATCTAGCCGCCTACGTCTGGGTGCTCTCATGATCGCCTCCTTAACTTGGTGTAGGCCAAAATTTGCATGGAAGGGTAAGAGGATTTGACGAATACGACTGCCGGGTCATGACATGAATAAACTTAAAATCTTGTCGCGTGCGTCGTCAAACCCTTTCCACTAGACACGTGTGGCACATACCCGTTTACAACGGGCCGCGGTGTACGGGTATGCGCCACAGGTGATTGACAGTTTATATCTACCCAGGAACGGCGAGAACAGACATTGTTAACTTAAATGCTAGAGCGTTAAGGAAGACCAACATCGGCA
Organism: Rhipicephalus sanguineus; assembly: GCF_013339695.2. NCBI lineage: Eukaryota > Metazoa > Arthropoda > Arachnida > Ixodida > Ixodidae > Rhipicephalus > Rhipicephalus sanguineus. The sequence goes on from NC_051180.1 coordinate 21,292,607, forward strand.
GCGTTGACTCAACGAATGGAAAGAATGAAAATTAGGATCCCAGCAGGAATCGAACCCGAGCATTCTGCGTGGCAATCAGGCTTTCTACCACTGAGCCACGCCAGGTCTATAAATTGATTTGGAAAAACAGCCTACGCAGGCGTAATATCGGTGCAACGTCAATTGTGGTTGTCGTGCTGGCTATCTAGTTTTACAAGAAAGCAATAAACACTACATGATACTCCTACGATGTCTACTCCTACGATACAGGCGTCACATCAGATTAAAGTCTGTAGTTCCAGTGTTGACTCCGCTTTTATAGCAGTTTAATAAACATTACGTTTCTATTCCAAGCTATATTGTAGCATTGCTTGACCCCGGAGGAATAAATTAACGAATGTTACGTATGATATCCACATCACCGCACCGTAAAGTGAATTTAGTCCGCCAGAACGACGCAGTGTCCTCTTCATTTCTTACGAGGCTGGGCGATGGCCTCATGCTGACCGACGATGAAGCCAGATTGATTGACAGCCGCTTTGTAGACTAGGCTACATAGGCCACATACGCCCAGGTAGTCTACAAATACGACAAACGCCATCCACTGATGTTGGTCTACGTAGCACTGTCCAGGCCTACCAGCCTCGACGGCCTATACCTCACCAACGCGAAGGGTGGCTTCAGGTTCCGACATGTCGCCGGCTCTGTCGACAGACAATTTGTCGACGAAATGACCGAGGCATCCACGAATTCCAACAGCTCTACCATACCCCATACTTCACTACACATGGACCTCTCGTCACCACGATCCCGACCGGATCCTATAACAAGTCATGACCAGCTGCCGGTGCTCACTGATCACGGTGATGATGCCCTTGTTCAAGAACTGTCAAGAACTTCTTGCACACATGCACATGGGTTCGTGAAACGTGCGTACGTTCTCGGGACACGTATAAGCACTACATATCAGCTTACCGCTGCTGCTGTTGGTAATACCCACATTGGCATTGGCAGCGTTACCCAACCGTAAACAACTGGTTATATAACACATATGCGGCTCTTCAACATATATAAGTGTGCGTATATAATTTATACAAATCTTTAGCGCCATTTTGTAACGTGTCGCTCAGTATAAAAAGGTTACGCCACAGTCACCTACCCGCCGCATGCTTCGCATAACATCGACTCCCACGGTACGTGGGATCTGCCGAATTTTTATTTTTCACCGAAGGGGGGGGGGGGAGGGGGGGAGGGGAGGAGGGGGGCGCTTGCTCGGGATTTTACGGTAAGTGAAACTGAGATCCCAGATGGTTAAGTGGCTCTAACGTGGAGTTCTCTAACATGCCTTTAATTAAATTGCCCGACCCATTCAAATAAAATAGTTCACAGGCCATAACTATAGAGAACGTATCAAATCGAGCCCTACATGGTTCAAAGGTACTTCAGCTAGTAAACATTCCCCTTACCTTATTGCCACAAAACAATTTTAATGTTTCACACATGACTGGTAGTCATATCTAGAAATGTCTATGCCAATTTCTTTTAAAAATTACTAACGTTTCCACGCTGTATTTCTTGCGTGTCCGTGTGTGTGTAGAAGATAGAGCACCTTGTTGGTAACTCTCCCCCTGCTTCGAAGCTAACCGCCACGGTGGTCTAGTGGTTAAAGTGCTCGAGTGGTCGCCGGATCGAATCCCGGTCACAACGACCGCATTTAAGATGAAGGCGAGAATGTTAGAAGCCCGTGTACTTATATTTAGGTGCACGTTGAATAGCACCAGGCGGTCGAAATTTCCGGAGCACTCCACTAGGGCGTCCCTCATAATCATATCGCGGTTTTCGGACGTTAAACACCAACGATTATTCCTACTTCGAAGCTCAAAGATGTGCTCTGCGCTTCAGCCTCAGCCGCTTGCATTGCAGGCCACTTCCGGAAGAAAAGAAGCTCGGGGCTTCGGCCAATGTATTTTACAAGCTCGAGACCGTAAAAGCTGTTATATTTCTTAAATGCTACTGCACTCTACGAACTGCATTGTGAACCTCCTTATGTGAGAGCGTCAACATTGCGATTATGCCGAGTGTAATACGGATCTCCCACCCGATGTTTCTTTACGACTATCGAATTATCCTTAGGTTAGTGGGGCAGACCTTTTTTTCTCTCTCTTTTTGTTGATGTTGTGCCCCTGTAGCGTGAAGCTCTTTGTCTGTGTAGTGTAATGTTAGACATGCTTGAATTTTACCTCAGCAGGAATTTATAAATAAATAAATAAATAAATAAATAAATAAATAAATAAATAAATAAATGACAGGCGTTGGCGTGCCACCGTATTATACTTACCGTTATAATTTAGGATTTAGGCACAGAAAAATATATGCAGCGGCCGTAATAAGCGGGCACAAATTACGAAAATACTATTGAAATGCATTCTTATTTGCATAGACTAGAACAGAAATAATTTAAGTAGCAAGGACACAAGGATCATCAAACATTTATGCATGAGAGAATTATGATTCTAGGATCGATAGCGCATAACCACATCTTCGCCCCGTTTTTGTTAACTGTCGTATAGAGATTATTATATTAAAATACCTAAGTCGTTCTTTTCGCAAAAAATTCAACCATACACTTGGTACATCTTAATGCGAGTAATCTAGGAAGATAAAATTCAGCCAGAAGATTATGCAAACTTAGTTTTGTTTAAAAAAAAAAAGGAACTATGCTTGTATACGGATCAACAACAACAAAAGATAATAAGCCATTTCTCGGTAACAAATAGCATGCGCTCAGAAGCTAGGTCATATTTCCTAATATGTCTTCATTCCTGTTGAAAAAAAAAAACGAAGCTTTTATATGATTCCAGGCGTTCCACAGCGCTGTCCGAGAGAACACACGAGGACATTTAAGATATATTCGCGCGACGCCAGCTCTTGCGTCTTTCAGTTTACTACCAGAACAGATAGAATCACATGGTCTGAAGTCTTTTTTACTTTAAACATAAAGGTGTGCAACAGCATCAACTCAAAACAGAATCCACTGAGAAGCATACGCGGAAGCACCCACCTAATGCGATTTCAGAAACAATTTGAAATATGACGCTTGCCTCGAACCTTGCGCAGACTCACCATTATACACAGCATCTGCGACGTCTTCCAAGAGGTAAATACTAAATGGAGGTTTTATTCAATAAAAATGGAAAACTAAAAAATAGAAAGAGTGAAGGCGAATTGTACCAGAAATAACAAATCCAGATTACTATGCGGTTTCACCCAAGTCGACTACAGCATCTGCAGTCGGCATGGGTGATGATATCCGGAGGTACACAAAGATGCATGTCCCCTTGCTTTCAAACTTAAACATAGTTTAAAAAGGTTTAAATTTCAGCAGCGCACCGTTGACTAAAAAAGACATTTTGAAACTACGCACAACGAGGTTTCTAAGGCCCAACGAAATTTTCCCTAATTTTTTGGTTCTTTTTTCTTTACTTACCGTACGGTTCCACAAGACAACGGGAATATTAGAAGTTAAAGCGTATCAACATTTTATCTCATGCATACACTAAAACATTCGGACAACGCACAGCCACATACGTAATCTCTTTTCGCGTTTTTGCATTCTGTCAATGTATGGCCCGCATTGTCTGAATTCTCTCAGTGTTAGGCCCGCATTGTCCGAATAAGCTTCTATGTTATAAGGGTTCCAATTACCGCCGTGTTTTCGCAATCTATTGGGATGACCATTGGTAAAGGCAGAAACGTATATCAAAGCGCTATACAAGTTGCTAAATAGTAGCAGAGTAGCTCGCGAGCTCTATAACTGCCATAAGCGCAGCTATGTTGGACGTTGATGATCGAATATGCCGTGGCTATGAAGTGCTGTATGTACACGAATGTTGAAAACAATTCGCTTGACAGAGGTCCTACTTAAATAAAGACTAGACACTACAAAGTATTGCTCCTACTAATATAGGCAGAGCTAAGACTGTCATTTTCAGTCCCGGTAACGTGTTTATGATGCGTAACCTACGTCGTTCATCCTATGGCATGCGGGTCATCTACCAAACAATGTTACTCCGTTTAGAAAAAAAAAAAAAACGAGTGAGCAGGTTGCTTTCACATTAGACTACAATATCGGTGTACTTATTTTGTCAAGCGTGCCGAGCGATGGTATGTACATCGTGTTGTTTGGGAGCATTTGGCTGTAGAGTAACGTCACTATCGTCAGACGTGTTGTAAGACAGACAACCTGAGATTTAGAATGGGGATATAACGGCTAAAACTAATTTGAGCAACTTTATATGTCAAGAGTTCAAGATATCTATCGGTCGATTTATTAGGTGGCTTTGAACACCAAATGCCATCAAGCAAACGCTCATATGCAAGTAAAAATCTCAATTTTTATAGCTTATTTCCTGCTCATTTTCGTCGTTCCGCGAATAAGCTTTGTTGATGTCGCATGTGGCTGATGACAATGAAAATTATGGTCGAGCACTTTGTAGGGGGTGAGAAGCTTTAAACCACACACTCGTTGCGCAATTAGCGTTGTGTGATGACTGGTTGTTATTTTACTGTTCTAGGACGCTATATTACATATGTCAACGTGTTTCCTTGCCCGACATGACACCTGTATAGGGTCTTTTCGCAACGGAGTTTCAAGCACCGGCGTGGTCTGTGGTAGGATACGCGATTGCCACGCTGAGGACCCGGGTTCAAACTTTATTCGATCCTGGATATTTCTTTGTTGTACAATAGCAGTGGGGTCATTGTGGGGCTATTGTGTCCTGTAGCAGTGGGGCTATTGTGTCCCGAAACAGCTTCCGCTGTAAAATATTGCATCGTTAGTATCATAGTCCTAAGCTTGAGGCATGGGGGAAAACTGGCAGATATATGTGTTGTCTAAGTTACTACGATGAAGGCAAGAACTAACCTCAGGAGATAGCCTACCACACCGAAAAAATATGCATATTAGCACATAACTTTCACGAAAATTCCTACCATTGATGACTTTTTCGATGAGGTACGCTTTAATGTCTAGTTCTCATTTCTTTGCGTGCGTGCGTGCGTGCGTGTGTGTGTGTGTGTGCGTGCGTGCGTGCGTGCGTGCGTGTGTGCGTGTGTGTGTGTGTGTGTGTGTGTGTGTGTGTGTGTGTGTGTGTGTGTGTGTGTGTGTGTGTGTGCGTGCGTGCGTGCGTGCGTGCGTGTGCGTGTGTGCGTGTGTGTGTGTGTGCGTGTGCGTATATATGTGTGTGTGCGCAATACATCCTCCGACGGCTGACCTGCTAGTTTGTTGCAACGCATGATCCGAACAAAGCCTCCGTTACCGCACTGTGCATACGCTTAGAACGTGAACCGTGGGCATTCTGTCCGCGATATACAATACAATGGGTTACAGATAAGGAACTAGCTCTGTGACTAAGGCAGGTTCGGCGAGATCCGGAATAATGCACGAGTTTCCTTGCTTCATTAGAAGCGGCCGTATTGTGCATCAACTTCATTTCATACACAATACTACTACACAGTACTGATGGCCTTATGATTTCCTTTAACCGCTTATAATATCTCCCCTGAAATCTTTCGCCTGAGACAACTTTACCGCAAAGCACGCGCGCTTGCTCGCTGCACTACGTTTCCATAAGTCTGTTTTACCTGAGCTCTGCAGAAATGCGAAAGGCACACACGGTAGTCGGCTGAAGTAACAGCTCCCACGTGCCGACGTAGATGTCATACAGCGCAGGCTTAAGGTTGAATGCTGCCGTAGCGACGGCGGCTCTTGGACTGTAATACTGTTGGCTCTCTCAGTAAAGAGCAAGTACCCGAACTCCGCCTCAAAGCGCTATTTGTCAATGTACGACTGAAAAATGTCGGATGAGCTTTTGCCGCCATTATACACACGTATATATATATATATATATATATATATATATATATATATATATATATATATATATATATATGTGTGTGTGTGTGTGTGTGTGTGTGTGTGTGTGTGTTCCTGAGTTTCCCGCGGCCTCGTGATCGCGCATGCGCATTTGAGGTGGTGAATGAAGCACTGCATAATTGAACAAGTTTCCACATCGCTATGGCATCAGTGAGTCAGATTGGACGAGTGGAAGAGATTATGAAGAGCCCTCCTAATTAGTTGCATGTACGAATGAGGATCTTGGTTGCGAGTTACTTCAGTGCGAAAACCTTCTAGCCGTGCGCTCTCGTTGGTCCCAGCCAGATAAAGACTTCCGAAACGAGCCAGTTGCTAAGCAGTGAAAGTAGCAGTTGTATGGGCTGCTTAGGCCTAGCTGTGAGTATAGAATAAAAAATGAATTTTTGGTGTCCACTATTATTGTTACTGACACGTCAGGAACTATTGTTTTGGCGCACCCGGCAGAATACAATATCGCGTGCTGTTGTAATTTTCTAAAACATATGACTTTTCTCAATTTGCGTATTTGTTTTATTTATATGCTATAATCCTGACGAACTTCGTAAAATAAACGATTCAGGTACGAAAAAGAGGAGAGCAAGGACGAGAACCAAAAAGCACGTAGCGAAAGAGTAGTCTTTTTTTAGATTATTAACATACATAGGCCTCAGTTGATACACGTAAGTGTTGCTGCCCTTACGCACAGCTGTGTAGTGTGCCTTTCTCTACAAAAGCCTCCAGAAATTTAAGTCAATGAACGTACAATTGCATACCAATCCTTCTCTCTAGTTGCTTAACGCCTATCCCTTTTTATTTTTCTGTGTGGACGCCTTTTATTTACTCTGTTCAAATAACTATATATATATACCAGATTCGACCACTGCGTTTTTGTACTTTGACGTCTGGATAATTTTCTTATCTCTGTCTTGTGAGTAACTTTTCTTAAATTCTTTGGGTAGTTTCAAAAATCGCAATCGACAACTTCTCGTTTTTAAACGCAGTTGTTGCGTTTCATTAAATTATCTGAAAAAGTGCAGGCCTAGAGGAAGCTAAACGTAAATATATTATTGCGAAGATGATAGAACTAAAGCTTATCGGTCAATTAAGAACAGTTTAGTTCGGAATCAAAGCGGCGTATAAATGAACCGTTTGCAATTAACTTCTGTGCCGTTAAAACTAGTTATATGGCGTTTATTTCTGCTGAGAACGATGTGTTGGTTCAGTAACATGCCGCATTACGATGGGGGCTTAATTATACAATTCTCGCCGCATAAGTGCTCATTTAAAACCCCACTGGTCATCATAATACATCGCATTGGTTCAATACTGCCTTCTGCGTTGCATAACTGATAGTTCAGCAAGTTTAAACCTCCTTCTTAGATATGTCGCGTGGATGCTCTTTGGGTAGAAGAAACCAACGCTTTTGTCGTTTGTATACAGAGTATTCCTTTGACAATATCAATATTATCCCCAGCTGTCTATTGATGACCCGGAACATTTTCAGCCTTCTTGTGAAGCTAGTTTTTCTACTCAATGGAGTATTTAGCTTTTTAGGTTAAACGATTGCTTTAACACTTATTACATTGGGTGTAGCTGTACAAGCTAAAGTTCAGGTACGAATATATGTTCAGAGTGAAATTAAAGGCGCAGGCAAATTATTTACGCAAGCAAACGCTAAGCAGTCGCACGGAGATCAGCATTCTTCTTTCTTTACAGTGAACGGTCAAGATGGCGGTCATAGTCGATGTTATTTCCTGTGCGAAAATACACGGACGCTTAACGTATATTCGGTGTGTGCAGGGATTCGTTGTCTTCATATCTCCAGCCGCACTTATCTCCCAATGCGCAACTTCCCAGAGTTTATCTTAGCAGAGTTTAACTTGCTAGGATATCTATCGATTGTAGCCTGCGTGTGCCCGCACAGCAACCGGCAGCATAACGGACTTGCTATAAAAAGCGGAGTAAAGGCACCGGCTGGTAGACGACCGCATTTAGAGGCCGAATTAGCGCGGGTCTAAATGTAGCCACAGACGCCGTTGCCTCGCAAGACCCTTTATCGTAAGAAAAAAGAGAAGAACGAAAATTCGCGAGCTTGAAGCTGCGAAATGCGACCAATTTTGGCCACGGGTGTTCTGCTACAATGCGCGCTAATTAAAATATGTCTTGCGACAGAAGCAGAGTATAGCAGGTACCCTTATCTCTGCAGCAGCCATGTGGCAATGAACCAACCACAATGGCGCGCTGTGCACATTTAAAAGTTCCCAGCATATTGCGTCATAATTAGAAATGCCTTGGCGTTACGATAATAGAAACGATCGCTAACAGGTGCCCTTCATGTGGACGTTGGTTTTCTGCCGCCTAAAAGGAGACAAATAAGTTCATTATAAGGTACAGCCTTTCGTACACCTGAAGCGCGTTTCTCTAACCAGCTACCCGAAATTGAAATTATTTTAGTTGTGCGGTGTTACGTCCTACAACTGAGAGGGAGTAACGCTATAACAGAGCATTGCCGGGTAATTGTAAGCATCATTTTATGCTTAATATGCACCTAAGTCTAAGTAGACGAGTTATTTTGCATTTTCCCTCTTCACAATTCTCTGATATAAGCCCTCTTAAAGAGTGCTTTCCCATTCCCTCATTCAAATAAATTCGCCATCACGAAGTCATGAACACCTGCCATTTGAAAAAACATGGTTGATCCCTCCATCATAGGAATCCTTGTAACACGAAATTAAATCGTGTCCTTACAGAAGTAGTTGAATGTTTACCGTAAATTTATATGATAGCTTGCAAAATGTATATTGGTGTTTGGCAGCTATAGCAACCTTCAACGTGGATGATTCTTCTGGAAGATTCTTCAACGTGGAAATCTTCCAGAATGCCACACGACAAGATTGAATCTTCAAAGGCGATGGCGAATATTACAGTCGCTGAAGTTATTCATTATGCTACCGCAGCTTACAGCATCTAAATTGCTGAAGAGCACTAAGCCCAAGTCACGGCTAAAAAAAGCTGCTGACTAAAAATTAGGTAGCCATCATCTGAGCAGCTGAGTGGAAAAATCTTACTCCTGTGGATTCTGCATAGCGACGTGAGCAGGTAATACACTGGCTTACTGAATCACACCCTTCTCGGAAGAGATTACAGCTCAGAACAGGAGATCCTACTCCCATGGAAATGAAGACGCGGCACTGTAGGTATCAGGCTCTGCATGGCTATCCGGATTAACACAGGATAATCGAGAGGTGTTTACTCTCGTAGAAGGTCAAGAAGCCTTGTCATTAATTCCTGTTTTGATAAGGATTACATGGATTCAATTATTAAATAGAAGCTTGTTCAGTCTCTTGCATTGAACTCACAAAAAGTGTGCGACGCTTTCTTCAGTAAATAGTTACTTACCGAAGGCAAGATATTACTGTCTTCGGGGAGAGTTCTTTTAAATGACGTGTCTTATATTAATCCTCAAGTGATGCTTTTAGACTTGTTTTGAATTAATGTATTATCCTGCGTAGCTATGACCTCGACATCAGATTATTCAATACAATGACGTTTAGTTAGTTAATCTGCAAAAAAATAATAAACACAACGTTATTCAATAGTAACGAAAAAAACAAAACAAAGGGGTATATATTGTGAAATACCTAAAGTAACTCGAAATTCTTAAGCGTGATGTTGAATTTTGATAGCAAAGCATACCGCGAATAACGGTTGCGCGAGACGCAGACGCGGCGTCAAGGGGATGTGTGCCATCACGTCCCTGGCGTAATGAACGTCTTCTTAGTCATGTTCAATTATCTAGCTCTTTATGCACATACTGCGATACAGCATATCTTTTCGAATATGTGATGCAAGAAAAGAGGAATAGCTTGCGCCCCGCAATGGCACTTAACTCTCCTTATATTGATTAAAAAAGTCATCCTTTTATTTAAAAAAAGAAAAAATGAAATTTATGTGTCGAGAACAAAACGCTCAAGGTAACGTGCGGATGCGAAAGCCCAGCTGACCTATATTAACAGGCAATGTTCTGTAAAAATATATTACGCTAAAACTTGAAGGAAGGAGCAGGGGATACAGGAAAGGTAGGGATGTTAACCAGTCCAGAAAAAAAAGAATGCGGGAAGTTTGCACTGAGTCGTGCACAGCTTGGCACAGTTAAGGACGGGCCCGTCGCTGCTCGTAATTCCTGTCGACCGACACGTCTAGCTTCAAAATGCGTGGCTTCCTCCTCGGGAGTACGCATTTTCTTAGGACGCCCCATGGCTGTCTCAGCACAATCAGGCGCTGCCAGGCTATGTAGTGTAGAGCGGAGGTTGAGCGTGATGTCTCCGTCGGTAGGCGTGGCTGAGCTGTCGCGCATGCGCGGCCTGGCCAGGTGGTGCGGTATCTGGTCGCGATGCTTGCTTCCTCTTTCTTCTTCTATCTTATTTTCTGTCGCTTTCTGTGACGTGCTGTCTCTTTCGTCATTTGTTCTCTCTATTTCTCTCTTCCCTCCTCCTTTCTCTCCTCCTCACGCTCAATTCCCTCCTCAACCCCCTTGCTGCACATTCCTAAATAAGGCTATGCTACCTCTGCTAGCGTGCCTGGATAGCCGAGTGATTAGGACGCTATCCTTCGGATCGAGGGTACGCGGCTTCGAATCCCGCCTCGTGAAGAATTCTCTTTCGGCAAGAATTTTTCTCTTTCTCTTTCTATATACGTTTTTTCTTCTCTCTCTCTCTGTGCTGGTTCTCTCACCCATCAGAGTTATTACAGGCCACGCCGGAGCGGTGAGTAGTGGGATTTGCCCATATCCTACAGCACATACCCGTTTATGATAATGACAGTTTTCTGCAACGCCACTGCAGTCTCCATGATTTGACTAACAGCTTCGCGGTTAAAAGTGGTATGCTACCCTACGCTGGGGGAAGGGATGGGGGAGTTGCAAACATAGAGATAGAGAGAAAGAGAGAGGGGGGGGGGGTAGCACGCGCGCACAAAGTCACACCCCTCATAACCACGATATCGCCATTGGTCTGTAAGCGCCGATGCAAGCTGTCGTTTTGAAGAATTTGAGCAATGTCTTCGTCGCGTTCCTCTACAACGACCTCCGAGGACGGCATTTCAACATGGTTACTGCCGTCATCGATCTGTGGTCTATGCTGGCTAGAGCAACCACGAGTGATTGACTCTGCACATTGTAGCGAGGACAGTCGCAGAAAATGTGCTGTAATGTCTTCTCGCTACAACAGTTGTCACAAAAAGACTTGTCAGCCATTTCGATGCGAAAGAAAAATTACTTCGTTAAAGCCACTCTTAGCCATAAACGGCAAAGCAGAGTGGAATTTTTTCGGCGGAGTCCAGCAGATGTGTAAAGACGTAAAGTGTTCGGGTAGTGGTGGTGCTCGTTGTTCAGTCCACTTGCTTGAAGTTCTTTTACACCTAACTTCACCAGTGGATCTGGGTTCCAATACAATCTTAATGATAACGCAGAAAGAAGTTAAAATGAGAACTTCTTGTGAAACCCAGCGTGAGAGAAGCCGAGAGGACGTGTCTATGCTTTTGTAAGCATTTGTTGTACACGGCGTCATAAAGTTTACTCTTTGCATCCAATTATGACGATGGCCCTAATTGAATACACCTCGGTAAACGTGCCAACGAATGCGTCATTGGTGCAACTCGCGAGGGGGCTCTTAGTTTCTAATCAAACAAGCTCTGCTAAGCCTAATTTTCTTGTACGTATCGCTTCGTCACTTCAAAAAGCTGCGGGAATAGCGAGTTTGCGTTGTTAGTGAAACTTGCTTGCATGCGACGCACGTTGTCGGGCGAAGAGTTTGGTGGGACGAGATTGGCTACCGAGGACTCGTTAACGGCATAATGACGTTACCGCAACTGCAAGCCTCGTTATAACGGCG